>NC_090034.1:65746454-66049749 GCF_037176765.1 Anolis sagrei
CAGAGAGCAAAGTACCTGCAAAAATGTCAGTTTTCGCCGATTTGATCATTTCCCATTGAGTTTACATTGGAATTGCAAACTTTTTCCCAGACAGCAAAGTACCTGCAAAAATGTCAGTTTTCGCCTATTTGATCATTTCCCATTGAGTTTACATTGGAATTGCAAACTTTTTCCCAGACAGCAAAGTACCTGCAAAAATGTCAGTTTTCGCCTATTTGATCATTTCCCATTGAGTTTACATTGGAATTGCAAACTTTTTCCCAGAGAGCAAAGTACCTGCAAAAATGTCAGTTTTCGCCTATTTGATCATTTCCCATTGAGTTTACATTGGAATTGCAAACTTTTTCCCAGAGAGTTAAGTAACTGCAAAAATGTCAGTTTTCGCCTATTTGATCATTTCCCATTGAGTTTACATTGGAATTGCAAACTTTTTCCCAGAGAGCAAAGTACCTGCAAAAATGTCAGTTTTCGCCTATTTGATCATTTCCCATTGAGTTTACATTGGAATTGCAAACTTTTTCCCAGAGAGCAAAGTACCTGCAAAAATGTCAGTTTTCGCCTATTTGATCATTTCCCATTGAGTTTACATTGGAATTGCAAACTTTTTCCCAGACAGCAAAGTACGTGAAAAAATGTCGGTTTTCGCCTATTTGATCATTTCCCATTGAGTTTACATTGGAATTGCAAACTTTTTCCCAGATAGTTAAGTAACTGCAAAAATGTCAGTTTTCGCCTATTTGATCATTTCCCATTGAGTTTACATTGGAATTGCAAACTTTTTCCCAGAGAGCAAAGTACCTGCAAAAATGTCAGTTTTTGCCTATTTGATCATTTCCCATTGAGTTGACATTGGAATTGCAAACTTTTTCCCAGAGAGCAAAGTACCTGCAAAAATGTCAGTTTTTGCCTATTTGATCATTTCCCATTGAGTTTACATTGGAATTGCAAACTTTTTCCCAGAGAGTAAAGTACCTGCAAAAATGTCAGTTTTCGCCTATTTGATCATTTCCCATTAAGTTTACATTGGAATTGCAAACTTTTTCCCAGAGAGTAAAGTACCTGCAAAAATGTCAGTTTTCGCCTATTTGATCATTTCCCGTTGAGTTTACATTGGAATTGCAAACTTTTTCACAGAGAGTTACGTAACTTCAAAAATGTCAGTTTTCGCCTATTTGATCATTTCCCATTGAGTTTACATTGGAATTGCAAACTTTTTCCCAGAGAGTAAAGTACCTGCAAAAATGTCAGTTTTTGCCTATTTGATCATTTCCCATTGAGTTTACATTGGAATTGCAAACTTTTTCCCAGACAGCAAAGTACCTGCAAAAATGACAGTTTTTGCCTATTTGATCATTTCCCATTGAGTTTACATTGGAATTGCAAACTTTTTCCCACAGCAAAGTACCTGCAAAAATGTCAGTTTTCGCCTATTTGATCATTTCCCATTGAGTTTACATTGGAATTGCAAACTTTTTCCCAGAGAGTTAAGTACCTGCAAAAATGTCAGTTTTCGCCTATTTGATCATTTCCCATTGAGTTTACATTGGAATTGCAAACTTTTCTCCAGAGAGTTAAGTAACTGCAAAAATGTCAGTTTTCGCCTATTTGATCATTTCCCATTGAGTTTACATTGGAATTGCAAACTTTTTCCCAGAGAGCAAAGTACCTGCAAAAATGTCAGTTTTTGCCTATTTGATCATTTCCCATTGAGTTTACATTGGAATTGCAAACTTTTTCCCAGAGAGTAAAGTACCTGCAAAAATGTCAGTTTTCGCCTATTTGATCATTTCCCATTAAGTTTACATTGGAATTGCAAACTTTTTCCCAGAGAGTAAAGTACGTGCAAAAATGTCAGTTTTCGCCTATTTGATCATTTCCCGTTGAGTTTACATTGGAATTGCAAACTTTTTCACAGAGAGTTACGTAACTTCAAAAATGTCAGTTTTCGCCTATTTGATCATTTCCCATTGAGTTTACATTGGAATTGCAAACTTTTTCCCAGAGAGTAAAGTACCTGCAAAAATGTCAGTTTTTGCCTATTTGATCATTTCCCATTGAGTTTACATTGGAATTGCAAACTTTTTCCCAGACAGCAAAGTACCTGCAAAAATGACAGTTTTTGCCTATTTGATCATTTCCCATTGAGTTTACATTGGAATTGCAAACTTTTTCCCACAGCAAAGTACCTGCAAAAATGTCAGTTTTTGCCTATTTGATCATTTCCCATTGAGTTTACATTGGAATTGCAAACTTTTTCCCAGACAGCAAAGTACCTGCAAAAATGACAGTTTTTGCCTATTTGATCATTTCCCATTGAGTTTACATTGGAATTGCAAACTTTTTCCCACAGCAAAGTACCTGCAAAAATGTCAGTTTTCGCCTATTTGATCATTTCCCATTGAGTTTACATTGGAATTGCAAACTTTTTCCCAGAGAGTTAAGTACCTGCAAAAATGTCAGTTTTCGCCTATTTGATCATTTCCCATTGAGTTTACATTGGAATTGCAAACTTTTCCCCAGAGAGTTAAGTAACTGCAAAAATGTCAGTTTTCGCCTATTTGATCATTTCCCATTGAGTTTACATTGGAATTGCAAACTTTTTCCCAGAGAGCAAAGTACCTGCAAAAATGTCAGTTTTTGCCTATTTGATCATTTCCCATTGAGTTTACATTGGAATTGCAAACTTTTTCCCAGAGAGCAAAGTACCTGCAAAAATGTCAGTTTTTGCCTATTTGATCATTTCCCATTGAGTTTACATTGGAATTGCAAACTTTTTCCCAGACAGCAAAGTACCTGCAAAAATGTCAGTTTTCGCCTATTTGATCATTTCCCATTGAGTTTACATTGGAATTGCAAACTTTTTCCCAGACAGCAAAGTACGTGCAAAAATGTCAGTTTTCGCCTATTTGATCATTTCCCATTGAGTTTACATTGGAATTGCAAACTTTTTCCCAGATAGTTAAGTAACTGCAAAAATGTCAGTTTTCGCCTATTTGATCATTTCCCATTGAGTTTACATTGGAATTGCAAACTTTTTCCCAGAGAGCAAAGTACCTGCAAAAATGTCAGTTTTTGCCTATTTGATCATTTCCCATTGAGTTTACATTGGAATTGCAAACTTTTTCCCAGAGAGCAAAGTACCTGCAAAAATGTCAGTTTTCGCCGATTTGATCATTTCCCATTGAGTTTACATTGGAATTGCAAACTTTTTCCCAGACAGCAAAGTACCTGCAAAAATGTCAGTTTTCGCCTATTTGATCATTTCAGATTGAGTTTACATTGGAATGGCAAACTTTTTCCCAGACAGCAAAGTACCTGCAAAAATGTCAGTTTTCGCCTATTTGATCATTTCCCATTGAGTTTACATTGGAATTGCAAACTTTTTCCCAGAGAGCAAAGTACCTGCAAAAATGTCAGTTTTCGCCTATTTGATCATTTCCCATTGAGTTTACATTGGAATTGCAAACTTTTTCCCAGAGAGTTAAGTAACTGCAAAAATGTCAGTTTTCGCCTATTTGATCATTTCCCATTGAGTTTACATTGGAATTGCAAACTTTTTCCCAGAGAGTAAAGTACCTGCAAAAATGTCAGTTTTCGCCTATTTGATCATTTCCCATTGAGTTTACATTGGAATTGCAAACTTTTTCCCAGAGAGCAAAGTACCTGCAAAAATGTCAGTTTTCGATTATTTGATCATTTCCCATTGAGTTTACATTGGAATTGCAAACTTTTTCCCAGACAGCAAAGTACGTGGAAAAATGTCGGTTTTCGCCTATTTGATCATTTCCCATTGAGTTTACATTGGAATTGCAAACTTTTTCCCAGATAGTTAAGTAACTGCAAAAATGTCAGTTTTCGCCTATTTGATCATTTCCCATTGAGTTTACATTGGAATTGCAAACTTTTTCCCAGAGAGCAAAGTACCTGCAAAAATGTCAGTTTTTGCCTATTTGATCATTTCCCATTGAGTTGACATTGGAATTGCAAACTTTTTCCCAGAGAGTAAAGTACCTGCAAAAATGTCAGTTTTCGCCTATTTGATCATTTCCCATTAAGTTTACATTGGAATTGCAAACTTTTTCCCAGAGAGTAAAGTACCTGCAAAAATGTCAGTTTTCGCCTATTTGATCATTTCCCGTTGAGTTTACATTGGAATTGCAAACTTTTTCCCAGAGAGTAAAGTACCTGCAAAAATGTCAGTTTTCGCCTATTTGATCATTTCCCATTGAGTTTACATTGGTATTGCAAACTTTTTCCCAGAGAGTAAAGTACCTGCAAAAATGTCAGTTTTCGCCTATTTGATCATTTCCCATTGAGTTTACATTGGAATTGCAAACTTTTTCCCAGAGAGTAAAGTACCTGCAAAAATGTCAGTTTTCGCCTATTTGATCATTTCCCATTAAGTTTACATTGGAATTGCAAACTTTTTCCCAGAGAGTAAAGTATCTGCAAAAATGTCAGTTTTTGCCTATTTGATCATTTCCCATTGAGTTTACATTGGAATTGCAAACTTTTTCCCAGAGAGCAAAATACCTGCAAAAACGTCAGTTTTTGCCTATTTGATCATTTCCCATTGAGTTTACATTGGAATTGCAAACTTTTTCCCAGAGAGTAAAGTACCTGCAAAAATGTCAGTTTTCGCCTATTTGATCATTTCCCATTAAGTTTACATTGGAATTGCAAACATTTTCCCAGAGAGTAAAGTACCTGCAAAAATGTCAGTTTTCGCCTATTTGATCATTTCCCATTGAGTTTACATTGGAATTGCAAACTTTTTCCCAGAGAGTAAAGTACCTGCAAAATTGTCAGTTTTCGCCTATTTGATCATTTCCCATTGAGTTTACATTGGAATTGCAAACTTTTTCCCAGAGAGTAAAGTACCTGCAAAAATGTCAGTTTTCGCCTATTTGATCATTTCCCATTGAGTTTACATTGGAATTGCAAACTTTTTCCCCGGAGAGCAAAGTACCTGCAAAAATGTCAGTTTTCGCCTATTTGATCATTTCCCATTGAGTTTACATTGGAATTGCAAACTTTTTCCCAGAGAGTTAAGTAACTGCAAAAATGTCAGTTTTCGCCTATTTGATCATTTCCCATTGAGTTTACATTGGAATTGCAAACTTTTTCCCAGAGAGCAAAGTACCTGCAAAAATGTTAGTTTTTGCCTATTTGATCATTTCCCATTGAGTTTACATTGGAATTGCAAACTTTTTCCCAGAGAGTAAAGTACCTGCAAAAATGTCAGTTTTCGCCTATTTGATCATTTCCCATTGAGTTTACATTGGAATTGCAAACTTTTTCCCAGAGAGTAAAGTACCTGCAAAAATGTCAGTTTTCGCCGATTTGATCATTTCCCATTGAGTTTACATTGGAATTGCAAACTTTTTCCCAGACAGCAAAGTACCTGCAAAAATGTCAGTTTTCGCCTATTTGATCATTTCCCATTGAGTTTACATTGGAATTGCAAACTTTTTCCCAGAGAGTTAAGTAACTGCAAAAATGTCAGTTTTCGCCTATTTGATCATTTCCCATTGAGTTTACATTGGAATTGCAAACTTTTTCCCAGTATCAAAGTACCTGCAAAAATGTCAGTTTTTGCCTATTTGATCATTTCCCATTGAGTTTACATTGGAATTGCAAACTTTTTCCCAGAGAGCAAAGTACCTGCAAAAATGTCAGTTTTTGCCTATTTGATCATTTCCCATTGAGTTTACATTGGAATTGCAAACTTTTTCCTAGACAGCAAAGTATCTGCAAAAATGTCAGTTTTCGCCTATTTGATCATTTCCCATTGAGTTTACATTGGAATTGCAAACTTTTTCCCAGATAGTTAAGTAACTGCAAAAATGTCAGTTTTTGCCTATTTGATCATTTCCCATTGAGTTTACATTGGAATTGCAAACTTTTTCCCAGACAGCAAAGTACGTGCAAAAATGTCAGTTTTCACCTATTTGATCATTTCACATTGAGTTTACATTGGAATTGCAAACTTTTTCCCAGATAGTTAAGTACCTGCAAAAATGTCAGTTTTTGCCTATTTGATCATTTCCCATTGAGTTTACATTGGAATTGCAAACTTTTTCCCAGACAGCAAAGTACGTGCAAAAATGTCAGTTTTCGCCTATTTGATCATTTCCCATTGAGTTTACATTGGAATTGCAAACTTTTTCCCAGAGAGCAAAGTACCTGCAAAAATGTCAGTTTTTGCCTATTTGATCATTTCCCATTGAGTTGACATTGGAATTGCAAACTTTTTCCCAGAGAGCAAAGTACCTGCAAAAATGTCAGTTTTTGCCTATTTGATCATTTCCCATTGAGTTTACATTGGAATTGCAAACTTTCTCCCAGAGAGTAAAGTACCTGGAAAAATGTCAGTTTTCGCCTATTTGATCATTTCCCATTAAGTTTACATTGGAATTGCAAACTTTTTCCCAGAGAGCAAAGTACCTGCAAAAATGTCAGTTTTCGCCTATTTGATCATTTCCCGTTGAGTTTACATTGGAATTGCAAACTTTTTCCCAGAGAGTAAAGTACCTGCAAAATTGTCAGTTTTCGCCTATTTGATCATTTCCCATTGAGTTTACATTGGAATTGCAAACTTTTTCCCAGAGAGTAAAGTACCTGCAAAAATGTCAGTTTTCGCCTATTTGATCATTTCCCATTGAGTTTACATTGGAATTGCAAACTTTTTCCCTGACAGCAAAGTACCTGCAAAAATGTCAGTTTTTGCCTATTTGATCATTTCCCATTGAGTTTACATTGGAATTGCAAACTTTTTCCCAGAGAGTAAAGTACCTACAAAAATGTCAGTTTTTGCCTATTTGATCATTTCCCATTAAGTTTACATTGGAATTGCAAACTTTTTCCCAGACAGCAAAGTACCTGCAAAAATGTCAGTTTTTGCCTATTTGATCATTTCCCATTGAGTTTACATTGGAATTGCAAACTTTTTCCCAGAGAGTAAAGTACCTGCAAAAATGTCAGTTTTCGCCTATTTGATCGTTTCCCATTGAGTTTACATTGCAATTGCAAACTTTTTCCCAGAGAGTAAAGTACCTGCAAAAATGTCAGTTTTCGCCTATTTGATCATTTCCCATTGAGTTTACATTGGAATTGCAAACTTTTTCCCAGAGAGTAAAGTACCTGCAAAAATGTCAGTTTTCGCCTATTTGATCATTTCCCATTAAGTTTACATTGGAATTGCAAACTTTTCCCCAGAGAGTAAAGTACCTGCAAAAATGTCAGTTTTTTCCTATTTGATCATTTCCCATTGAGTTTACATTGGAATTGCAAACTTTTTCCCAGAGAGCAAAGTACCTGCAAAAACGTCAGTTTTTGCCTATTTGATCATTTCCCATTGAGTTTACATTGGAATTGCAAACTTTTTCCCAGAGAGTAAAGTACCTGCAAAAATGTCAGTTTTCGCCTATTTGATCATTTCCCATTAAGTTTACATTGGAATTGCAAACTTTTTCCCAGAGAGTAAAGTACCTGCAAAAATGTCAGTTTTCGCCTATTTGATCATTTCCCATTGAGTTTACATTGGAATTGCAAACTTTTTCCCAGAGAGTAAAGTACCTGCAAAATTGTCAGTTTTCGCCTATTTGATCATTTCCCATTGAGTTTACATTGGAATTGCAAACTTTTTCCCAGAGAGTAAAGTACCTGCAAAAATGTCAGTTTTCGCCTATTTGATCATTTCCCATTGAGTTTACATTGGAATTGCAAACTTTTTCCCAGACAGCAAAGTACCTGCAAAAATGTCAGTTTTCGCCTATTTGATCATTTCCCATTGAGTTTACATTGGAATTGCAAACTTTTTCCCAGAGAGTAAAGTACCTGCAAAAATGTCAGTTTTCGCCTATTTGATCATTTCCCATTAAGTTTACATTGGAATTGCAAACCTTTTCCCAGACAGCAAAGTACCTGCAAAAATGTCAGTTTTTGCCTATTTGATCATTTCCCATTGAGTTTACATTGGAATTGCAAACTTTTTCCCAGAGAGTAAAGTACCTGCAAAAATGTCAGTTTTCGCCTATTTGATCATTTCCCATTGAGTTTACATTGGAATTGCAAACTTTTTCCCTGACAGCAAAGTACCTGCAAAAATGTCAGTTTTTGCCTATTTGATCATTTCCCATTGAGTTTACATTGGAATTGCAAACTTTTTCCCAGAGAGTAAAGTACCTACAAAAATGTCAGTTTTTGCCTATTTGATCATTTCCCATTAAGTTTACATTGGAATTGCAAACTTTTTCCCAGACAGCAAAGTACCTGCAAAAATGTCAGTTTTTGCCTATTTGATCATTTCCCATTGAGTTTACATTGGAATTGCAAACTTTTTCCCAGAGAGTAAAGTACCTGCAAAAATGTCAGTTTTCGCCTATTTGATCATTTCCCATTGAGTTTACATTGCAATTGCAAACTTTTTCCCAGAGAGTAAAGTACCTGCAAAAATGTCAGTTTTCGCCTATTTGATCATTTCCCATTGAGTTTACATTGGAATTGCAAACTTTTTCCCAGAGAGTAAAGTACCTGCAAAAATGTCAGTTTTCGCCTATTTGATCATTTCACATTAAGTTTACATTGGAATTGCAAACTTTTTCCCAGACAGCAAAGTACCTGCAAAAATGTCAGTTTTTGCCTATTTGATCATTTCCCATTGAGTTTACATTGGAATTGCAAACTTTTACCCAGAGAGTAAAGTACCTGCAAAAATGTCAGTTTTTGCCTATTTGATCATTTCCCATTGAGTTTACATTGGAATTGCAAACTTTTTCCCAGACAGCAAAGTACGTGCAAAAATGTCAGTTTTCGCCTATTTGATCATTTCCCATTGAGTTTACATTGGAATTGCAAACTTTTTCCCAGAGAGCAAAGTACCTGCAAAAATGTCAGTTTTCGCCTATTTGATCATTTCCCATTGAGTTGACATTGGAATTGCAAACTTTTTCCCAGAGAGCAAAGTACCTGCAAAAATGTCAGTTTTTGCCTATTTGATCATTTCCCATTGAGTTTACATTGGAATTGCAAACTTTCTCCCAGAGAGTAAAGTACCTGGAAAAATGTCAGTTTTCGCCTATTTGATCATTTCCCATTAAGTTTACATTGGAATTGCAAACTTTTTCCCAGAGAGCAAAGTACCTGCAAAAATGTCAGTTTTCGCCTATTTGATCATTTCCCGTTGAGTTTACATTGGAATTGCAAACCTTTTCCCAGAGAGTAAAGTACCTGCAAAATTGTCAGTTTTCGCCTATTTGATCATTTCCCATTGAGTTTACATTGGAATTGCAAACTTTTTCCCAGAGAGTAAAGTACCTGCAAAAATGTCAGTTTTCGCCTATTTGATCATTTCCCATTGAGTTTACATTGGAATTGCAAACTTTTCCCTTACAGCAAAGTACCTGCAAAAATGTCAGTTTTTGCCTATTTGATCATTTCCCATTGAGTTTACATTGGAATTGCAAACTTTTTCCCAGAGAGTAAAGTACCTACAAAAATGTCAGTTTTTGCCTATTTGATCATTTCCCATTAAGTTTACATTGGAATTGCAAACTTTTTCCCAGACAGCAAAGTACCTGCAAAAATGTCAGTTTTTGCCTATTTGATCATTTCCCATTGAGTTTACATTGGAATTGCAAACTTTTTCCCAGAGAGTAAAGTACCTGCAAAAATGTCAGTTTTCGCCTATTTGATCATTTCCCATTGAGTTTACATTGCAATTGCAAACTTTTTCCCAGAGAGTAAAGTACCTGCAAAAATGTCAGTTTTCGCCTATTTGATCATTTCCCATTGAGTTTACATTGGAATTGCAAACTTTTTCCCAGAGAGTAAAGTACCTGCAAAAATGTCAGTTTTCGCCTATTTGATCATTTCCCATTAAGTTTACATTGGAATTGCAAACTTTTTCCCAGAGAGTAAAGTACCTGCAAAAATGTCAGTTTTTGCCTATTTGATCATTTCCCATTGAGTTTACATTGGAATTGCAAACTTTTTCCCAGAGAGCAAAGTACCTGCAAAAACGTCAGTTTTTGCCTATTTGATCATTTCCCATTGAGTTTACATTGGAATTGCAAACTTTTTCCCAGAGAGTAAAGTACCTGCAAAAATGTCAGTTTTCGCCTATTTGATCATTTCCCATTAAGTTTACATTGGAATTGCAAACTTTTTCCCAGAGAGTAAAGTACCTGCAAAAATGTCAGTTTTCGCCTATTTGATCATTTCCCATTGAGTTTACATTGGAATTGCAAACTTTTTCCCAGAGAGTAAAGTACCTGCAAAATTGTCAGTTTTCGCCTATTTGATCATTTCCCATTGAGTTTACATTGGAATTGCAAACTTTTTCCCAGAGAGTAAAGTACCTGCAAAAATGTCAGTTTTCGCCTATTTGATCATTTCCCATTGAGTTTACATTGGAATTGCAAACTTTTTCCCAGACAGCAAAGTACCTGCAAAAATGTCAGTTTTCGCCTATTTGATCATTTCCCATTGAGTTTACATTGGAATTGCAAACTTTTTCCCAGAGAGTAAAGTACCTGCAAAAATGTCAGTTTTCGCCTATTTGATCATTTCCCATTAAGTTTACATTGGAATTGCAAACCTTTTCCCAGACAGCAAAGTACCTGCAAAAATGTCAGTTTTTGCCTATTTGATCATTTCCCATTGAGTTTACATTGGAATTGCAAACTTTTTCCCAGAGAGTAAAGTACCTGCAAAAATGTCAGTTTTCGCCTATTTGATCATTTCCCATTGAGTTTACATTGGAATTGCAAACTTTTTCCCTGACAGCAAAGTACCTGCAAAAATGTCAGTTTTTGCCTATTTGATCATTTCCCATTGAGTTTACATTGGAATTGCAAACTTTTTCCCAGAGAGTAAAGTACCTACAAAAATGTCAGTTTTTGCCTATTTGATCATTTCCCATTAAGTTTACATTGGAATTGCAAACTTTTTCCCAGACAGCAAAGTACCTGCAAAAATGTCAGTTTTTGCCTATTTGATCATTTCCCATTGAGTTTACATTGGAATTGCAAACTTTTTCCCAGAGAGTAAAGTACCTGCAAAAATGTCAGTTTTCGCCTATTTGATCATTTCCCATTAAGTTTACATTGGAATTGCAAACTTTTTCCCAGAGAGTAAAGTACCTGCAAAAATGTCAGTTTTTGCCTATTTGATCATTTCCCATTGAGTTTACATTGGAATTGCAAACTTTTTCCCAGAGAGCAAAGTACCTGCAAAAACGTCAGTTTTTGCCTATTTGATCATTTCCCATTGAGTTTACATTGGAATTGCAAACTTTTTCCCAGAGAGCAAAGTACCTGCAAAAATGTCAGTTTTCGCCTATTTGATCATTTCCCATTAAGTTTACATTGGAATTGCAAACTTTTTCCCAGAGAGTAAAGTACCTGCAAAAATGTCAGTTTTCGCCTATTTGATCATTTCCCATTGAGTTTACATTGGAATTGCAAACTTTTTCCCAGAGAGTAAAGTACCTGCAAAAATGTCAGTTTTCGCCTATTTGATCATTTCCCATTAAGTTTACATTGGAATTGCAAACTTTTTCCCAGAGAGTAAAGTACCTGCAAAAATGTCAGTTTTTGCCTATTTGATCATTTCCCATTGAGTTTACATTGGAATTGCAAACTTTTTCCCAGAGAGCAAAGTACCTGCAAAAACGTCAGTTTTTGCCTATTTGATCATTTCCCATTGAGTTTACATTGGAATTGCAAACTTTTTCCCAGAGAGTAAAGTACCTGCAAAAATGTCAGTTTTCGCCTATTTGATCATTTCCCATTAAGTTTACATTGGAATTGCAAACTTTTTCCCAGAGAGTAAAGTACCTGCAAAAATGTCAGTTTTCGCCTATTTGATCATTTCCCATTGAGTTTACATTGGAATTGCAAACTTTTTCCCAGAGAGTAAAGTACCTGCAAAATTGTCAGTTTTCGCCTATTTGATCATTTCCCATTGAGTTTACATTGGAATTGCAAACTTTTTCCCAGAGAGTAAAGTACCTGCAAAAATGTCAGTTTTCGCCTATTTGATCATTTCCCATTGAGTTTACATTGGAATTGCAAACTTTTTCCCCGGAGAGCAAAGTACCTGCAAAAATGTCAGTTTTCGCCTATTTGATCATTTCCCATTGAGTTTACATTGGAATTGCAAACTTTTTCCCAGAGAGTTAAGTAACTGCAAAAATGTCAGTTTTCGCCTATTTGATCATTTCCCATTGAGTTTACATTGGAATTGCAAACTTTTTCCCAGAGAGCAAAGTACCTGCAAAAATGTCAGTTTTTGCCTATTTGATCATTTCCCATTGAGTTTACATTGGAATTGCAAACTTTTTCCCAGAGAGTAAAGTACCTGCAAAAATGTCAGTTTTCGCCTATTTGATCATTTCCCATTGAGTTTACATTGGAATTGCAAACTTTTTCCCAGAGAGTAAAGTACCTGCAAAAATGTCAGTTTTCGCCGATTTGATCATTTCCCATTGAGTTTACATTGGAATTGCAAACTTTTTCCCAGACAGCAAAGTACCTGCAAAAATGTCAGTTTTCGCCTATTTGATCATTTCCCATTGA
Source organism: Anolis sagrei (assembly GCF_037176765.1). Taxonomy (NCBI): domain Eukaryota; kingdom Metazoa; phylum Chordata; class Lepidosauria; order Squamata; family Anolidae; genus Anolis; species Anolis sagrei. Next base: position 65,759,036 of record NC_090034.1, read on the forward strand.
GTTTACATTGGAATTGCAAACTTTTTCCCAGAGAGTTAAGTAACTGCAAAAATGTCAGTTTTCGCCTATTTGATCATTTCCCATTGAGTTTACATTGGATTTGCAAACTTTTTCGCAGTATCAAAGTACCTGCAAAAATGTCAGTTTTTGCCTATTTGATCATTTCCCATTGAGTTTACATTGGAATTGCAAACTTTTTCCCAGAGAGCAAAGTACCTGCAAAAATGTCAGTTTTTGCCCATTTGATCATTTCCCATTGAGTTTACATTGGAATTGCAAACTTTTTCCCAGACAGCAAAGTACCTGCAAAAATGTCAGTTTTCGCCTATTTGATCATTTCCCATTGAGTTTACATTGGAATTGCAAACTTTTTCCCAGATAGTTAAGTAACTGCAAAAATGTCAGTTTTTGCCTATTTGATCATTTCCCATTGAGTTTACATTGGAATTGCAAACTTTTTCCCAGACAGCAAAGTACGTGCAAAAATGTCAGTTTTCGCCTATTTGATCATTTCACATTGAGTTTACATTGGAATTGCAAACTTTTTCCCAGATAGTTAAGTACCTGCAAAAATGTCAGTTTTTGCCTATTTGATCATTTCCCATTGAGTTTACATTGGAATTGCAAACTTTTTCCCAGACAGCAAAGTACGTGCAAAAATGTCAGTTTTCGCCTATTTGATCATTTCCCATTGAGTTTACATTGGAATTGCAAACTTTTTCCCAGAGAGTAAAGTACCTGCAAAAATGTCAGTTTTCGCCTATTTGATCATTTCCCATTAAGTTTACATTGGAATTGCAAACTTTTTCCCAGAGAGTAAAGTACCTGCAAAAATGTCAGTTTTCGCCTATTTGATCATTTCCCATTGAGTTTACATTGGAATTGCAAACTTTTTCCCAGACAGCAAAGTACCTGCACAAATGTCAGTTTTCGCCTATTTGATCATTTCCCATTGAGTTTACATTGGAATTGCAAACTTTTTCCCAGAGAGTAAAGTACCTGCAAAAATGTCAGTTTTCGCCTATTTGATCATTTCCCATTAAGTTTACATTGGAATTGCAAACCTTTTCCCAGACAGCAAAGTACCTGCAAAAATGTCAGTTTTTGCCTATTTGATCATTTCCCATTGAGTTTACATTGGAATTGCAAACTTTTTCCCAGAGAGTAAAGTACCTGCAAAAATGTCAGTTTTCGCCTATTTGATCATTTCCCATTGAGTTTACATTGGAATTGCAAACTTTTTCCCTGACAGCAAAGTACCTGCAAAAATGTCAGTTTTTGCCTATTTGATCATTTCCCATTGAGTTTACATTGGAATTGCAAACTTTTTCCCAGAGAGTAAAGTACCTACAAAAATGTCAGTTTTTGCCTATTTGATCATTTCCCATTAAGTTTACATTGGAATTGCAAACTTTTTCCCAGACAGCAAAGTACCTGCAAAAATGTCAGTTTTTGCCTATTTGATCATTTCCCATTGAGTTTACATTGGAATTGCAAACTTTTTCCCAGAGAGTAAAGTACCTGCAAAAATGTCAGTTTTCGCCTATTTGATCATTTCCCATTGAGTTTACATTGCAATTGCAAACTTTTTCCCAGAGAGTAAAGTACCTGCAAAAATGTCAGTTTTCGCCTATTTGATCATTTCCCATTGAGTTTACATTGGAATTGCAAACTTTTTCCCAGAGAGTAAAGTACCTGCAAAAATGTCAGTTTTCGCCTATTTGATCATTTCACATTAAGTTTACATTGGAATTGCAAACTTTTTCCCAGACAGCAAAGTACCTGCAAAAATGTCAGTTTTTGCCTATTTGATCATTTCCCATTGAGTTTACATTGGAATTGCAAACTTTTTCCCAGAGAGTAAAGTACCTGCAAAAATGTCAGTTTTTGCCTATTTGATCATTTCCCATTGAGTTTACATTGGAATTGCAAACTTTTTCCCAGACAGCAAAGTACGTGCAAAAATGTCAGTTTTCGCCTATTTGATCATTTCCCATTGAGTTTACATTGGAATTGCAAACTTTTTCCCAGAGAGCAAAGTACCTGCAAAAATGTCAGTTTTCGCCTATTTGATCATTTCCCATTGAGTTGACATTGGAATTGCAAACTTTTTCCCAGAGAGCAAAGTACCTGCAAAAATGTCAGTTTTTGCCTATTTGATCATTTCCCATTGAGTTTACATTGGAATTGCAAACTTTCTCCCAGAGAGTAAAGTACCTGGAAAAATGTCAGTTTTCGCCTATTTGATCATTTCCCATTAAGTTTACATTGGAATTGCAAACTTTTTCCCAGAGAGCAAAGTACCTGCAAAAATGTCAGTTTTCGCCTATTTGATCATTTCCCGTTGAGTTTACATTGGAATTGCAAACCTTTTCCCAGAGAGTAAAGTACCTGCAAAATTGTCAGTTTTCGCCTATTTGATCATTTCCCATTGAGTTTACATTGGAATTGCAAACTTTTTCCCAGAGAGTAAAGTACCTGCAAAAATGTCAGTTTTCGCCTATTTGATCATTTCCCATTGAGTTTACATTGGAATTGCAAACTTTTCCCTTACAGCAAAGTACCTGCAAAAATGTCAGTTTTTGCCTATTTGATCATTTCCCATTGAGTTTACATTGGAATTGCAAACTTTTTCCCAGAGAGTAAAGTACCTACAAAAATGTCAGTTTTTGCCTATTTGATCATTTCCCATTAAGTTTACATTGGAATTGCAAACTTTTTCCCAGACAGCAAAGTACCTGCAAAAATGTCAGTTTTTGCCTATTTGATCATTTCCCATTGAGTTTACATTGGAATTGCAAACTTTTTCCCAGAGAGTAAAGTACCTGCAAAAATGTCAGTTTTCGCCTATTTGATCATTTCCCATTGAGTTTACATTGCAATTGCAAACTTTTTCCCAGAGAGTAAAGTACCTGCAAAAATGTCAGTTTTCGCCTATTTGATCATTTCCCATTGAGTTTACATTGGAATTGCAAACTTTTTCCCAGAGAGTAAAGTACCTGCAAAAATGTCAGTTTTCGCCTATTTGATCATTTCCCATTAAGTTTACATTGGAATTGCAAACTTTTTCCCAGAGAGTAAAGTACCTGCAAAAATGTCAGTTTTTGCCTATTTGATCATTTCCCATTGAGTTTACATTGGAATTGCAAACTTTTTCCCAGAGAGCAAAGTACCTGCAAAAACGTCAGTTTTTGCCTATTTGATCATTTCCCATTGAGTTTACATTGGAATTGCAAACTTTTTCCCAGAGAGTAAAGTACCTGCAAAAATGTCAGTTTTCGCCTATTTGATCATTTCCCATTAAGTTTACATTGGAATTGCAAACTTTTTCCCAGAGAGTAAAGTACCTGCAAAAATGTCAGTTTTCGCCTATTTGATCATTTCCCATTGAGTTTACATTGGAATTGCAAACTTTTTCCCAGAGAGTAAAGTACCTGCAAAATTGTCAGTTTTCGCCTATTTGATCATTTCCCATTGAGTTTACATTGGAATTGCAAACTTTTTCCCAGAGAGTAAAGTACCTGCAAAAATGTCAGTTTTCGCCTATTTGATCATTTCCCATTGAGTTTACATTGGAATTGCAAACTTTTTCCCAGACAGCAAAGTACCTGCAAAAATGTCAGTTTTCGCCTATTTGATCATTTCCCATTGAGTTTACATTGGAATTGCAAACTTTTTCCCAGAGAGTAAAGTACCTGCAAAAATGTCAGTTTTCGCCTATTTGATCATTTCCCATTAAGTTTACATTGGAATTGCAAACCTTTTCCCAGACAGCAAAGTACCTGCAAAAATGTCAGTTTTTGCCTATTTGATCATTTCCCATTGAGTTTACATTGGAATTGCAAACTTTTTCCCAGAGAGTAAAGTACCTGCAAAAATGTCAGTTTTCGCCTATTTGATCATTTCCCATTGAGTTTACATTGGAATTGCAAACTTTTTCCCTGACAGCAAAGTACCTGCAAAAATGTCAGTTTTTGCCTATTTGATCATTTCCCATTGAGTTTACATTGGAATTGCAAACTTTTTCCCAGAGAGTAAAGTACCTACAAAAATGTCAGTTTTTGCCTATTTGATCATTTCCCATTAAGTTTACATTGGAATTGCAAACTTTTTCCCAGACAGCAAAGTACCTGCAAAAATGTCAGTTTTTGCCTATTTGATCATTTCCCATTGAGTTTACATTGGAATTGCAAACTTTTTCCCAGAGAGTAAAGTACCTGCAAAAATGTCAGTTTTCGCCTATTTGATCATTTCCCATTAAGTTTACATTGGAATTGCAAACTTTTTCCCAGAGAGTAAAGTACCTGCAAAAATGTCAGTTTTTGCCTATTTGATCATTTCCCATTGAGTTTACATTGGAATTGCAAACTTTTTCCCAGAGAGCAAAGTACCTGCAAAAACGTCAGTTTTTGCCTATTTGATCATTTCCCATTGAGTTTACATTGGAATTGCAAACTTTTTCCCAGAGAGTAAAGTACCTGCAAAAATGTCAGTTTTCGCCTATTTGATCATTTCCCATTAAGTTTACATTGGAATTGCAAACTTTTTCCCAGAGAGTAAAGTACCTGCAAAAATGTCAGTTTTCGCCTATTTGATCATTTCCCATTGAGTTTACATTGGAATTGCAAACTTTTTCCCAGAGAGTAAAGTACCTGCAAAAATGTCAGTTTTCGCCTATTTGATCATTTCCCATTAAGTTTACATTGGAATTGCAAACTTTTTCCCAGAGAGTAAAGTACCTGCAAAAATGTCAGTTTTTGCCTATTTGATCATTTCCCATTGAGTTTACATTGGAATTGCAAACTTTTTCCCAGAGAGCAAAGTACCTGCAAAAACGTCAGTTTTTGCCTATTTGATCATTTCCCATTGAGTTTACATTGGAATTGCAAACTTTTTCCCAGAGAGTAAAGTACCTGCAAAAATGTCAGTTTTCGCCTATTTGATCATTTCCCATTAAGTTTACATTGGAATTGCAAACTTTTTCCCAGAGAGTAAAGTACCTGCAAAAATGTCAGTTTTCGCCTATTTGATCATTTCCCATTGAGTTTACATTGGAATTGCAAACTTTTTCCCAGAGAGTAAAGTACCTGCAAAATTGTCAGTTTTCGCCTATTTGATCATTTCCCATTGAGTTTACATTGGAATTGCAAACTTTTTCCCAGAGAGTAAAGTACCTGCAAAAATGTCAGTTTTCGCCTATTTGATCATTTCCCATTGAGTTTACATTGGAATTGCAAACTTTTTCCCCGGAGAGCAAAGTACCTGCAAAAATGTCAGTTTTCGCCTATTTGATCATTTCCCATTGAGTTTACATTGGAATTGCAAACTTTTTCCCAGAGAGTTAAGTAACTGCAAAAATGTCAGTTTTCGCCTATTTGATCATTTCCCATTGAGTTTACATTGGAATTGCAAACTTTTTCCCAGAGAGCAAAGTACCTGCAAAAATGTCAGTTTTTGCCTATTTGATCATTTCCCATTGAGTTTACATTGGAATTGCAAACTTTTTCCCAGAGAGTAAAGTACCTGCAAAAATGTCAGTTTTCGCCTATTTGATCATTTCCCATTGAGTTTACATTGGAATTGCAAACTTTTTCCCAGAGAGTAAAGTACCTGCAAAAATGTCAGTTTTCGCCGATTTGATCATTTCCCATTGAGTTTACATTGGAATTGCAAACTTTTTCCCAGACAGCAAAGTACCTGCAAAAATGTCAGTTTTCGCCTATTTGATCATTTCCCATTGAGTTTACATTGGAATTGCAAACTTTTTCCCAGAGAGTTAAGTAACTGCAAAAATGTCAGTTTTCGCCTATTTGATCATTTCCCATTGAGTTTACATTGGATTTGCAAACTTTTTCCCAGTATCAAAGTACCTGCAAAAATGTCAGTTTTTGCCTATTTGATCATTTCCCATTGAGTTTACATTGGAATTGCAAACTTTTTCCCAGAGAGCAAAGTACCTGCAAAAATGTCAGTTTTTGCCCATTTGATCATTTCCCATTGAGTTTACATTGGAATTGCAAACTTTTTCCCAGACAGCAAAGTACCTGCAAAAATGTCAGTTTTCGCCTATTTGATCATTTCCCATTGAGTTTACATTGGAATTGCAAACTTTTTCCCAGATAGTTAAGTAACTGCAAAAATGTCAGTTTTTGCCTATTTGATCATTTCCCATTGAGTTTACATTGGAATTGCAAACTTTTTCCCAGACAGCAAAGTACGTGCAAAAATGTCAGTTTTCGCCTATTTGATCATTTCACATTGAGTTTACATTGGAATTGCAAACTTTTTCCCAGATAGTTAAGTACCTGCAAAAATGTCAGTTTTTGCCTATTTGATCATTTCCCATTGAGTTTACATTGGAATTGCAAACTTTTTCCCAGACAGCAAAGTACGTGCAAAAATGTCAGTTTTCGCCTATTTGATCATTTCCCATTGAGTTTACATTGGAATTGCAAACTTTTTCCCAGAGAGCAAAGTACCTGCAAAAATGTCAGTTTTTGCCTATTTGATCATTTCCCATTGAGTTGACATTGGAATTGCAAACTTTTTCCCAGAGAGCAAAGTACCTGCAAAAATGTCAGTTTTTGCCTATTTGATCATTTCCCATTGAGTTTACATTGGAATTGCAAACTTTTTCCCAGAGAGTAAAGTACCTGGAAAAATGTCAGTTTTCGCCTATTTGATCATTTCCCATTAAGTTTACATTGGAATTGCAAACTTTTTCCCAGAGAGCAAAGTACCTGCAAAAATGTCAGTTTTCGCCTATTTGATCATTTCCCGTTGAGTTTACATTGGAATTGCAAACTTTTTCCCAGAGAGTAAAGTACCTGCAAAATTGTCAGTTTTCGCCTATTTGATCATTTCCCATTGAGTTTACATTGGAATTGCAAACTTTTTCCCAGAGAGTAAAGTACCTGCAAAAATGTCAGTTTTCGCCTATTTGATCATTTCCCATTGAGTTTACATTGGAATTGCAAACTTTTTCCCCGGAGAGCAAAGTACCTGCAAAAATGTCAGTTTTCGCCTATTTGATCATTTCCCATTGAGTTTACATTGGAATTGCAAACTTTTTCCCAGAGAGTTAAGTAACTGCAAAAATGTCAGTTTTCGCCTATTTGATCATTTCCCATTGAGTTTACATTGGAATTGCAAACTTTTTCCCAGAGAGCAAAGTACCTGCAAAAATGTCAGTTTTTGCCTATTTGATCATTTCCCATTGAATTTACATTGGAATTGCAAACTTTTTCCCAGAGAGTAAAGTACCTGCAAAAATGTCAGTTTTCGCCTATTTGATCATTTCCCATTGAGTTTACATTGGAATTGCAAACTTTTTCCCAGAGAGTAAAGTACCTGCAAAAATGTCAGTTTTCGCCGATTTGATCATTTCCCATTGAGTTTACATTGGAATTGCAAACTTTTTCCCAGACAGCAAAGTACCTGCAAAAATGTCAGTTTTCGCCTATTTGATCATTTCCCATTGAGTTTACATTGGAATTGCAAACTTTTTCCCAGAGAGTTAAGTAACTGCAAAAATGTCATTTTTCGCCTATTTGATCATTTCCCATTGAGTTTACATTGGATTTGCAAACTTTTTCCCAGTATCAAAGTACCTGCAAAAATGTCAGTTTTTGCCTATTTGATCATTTCCCATTGAGTTTACATTGGAATTGCAAACTTTTTCCCAGAGAGCAAAGTACCTGCAAAAATGTCAGTTTTTGCCTATTTGATCATTTCCCATTGAGTTTACATTGGAATTGCAAACTTTTTCCCAGACAGCAAAGTACCTGCAAAAATGTCAGTTTTCGCCTATTTGATCATTTCCCATTGAGTTTACATTGGAATTGCAAACTTTTTCCCAGATAGTTAAGTAACTGCAAAAATGTCAGTTTTTGCCTATTTGATCATTTCCCATTGAGTTTACATTGGAATTGCAAACTTTTTCCCAGACAGCAAAGTACCTGCAAAAATGTCAGTTTTCGCCTATTTGATCATTTCACATTGAGTTTACATTGGAATTGCAAACTTTTTCCCAGAGAGCAAAGTACCTGCAAAAATGTCAGTTTTTGCCTATTTGATCATTTCCCATTGAGTTGACATTGGAATTGCAAACTTTTTCCCAGAGAGCAAAGTACCTGCAAAAATGTCAGTTTTTGCCTATTTGATCATTTCCCATTGAGTTTACATTGGAATTGCAAACTTTTTCCCAGAGAGTAAAGTACCTGGAAAAATGTCAGTTTTCGCCTATTTGATCATTTCCCATTAAGTTTACATTGGAATTGCAAACTTTTTCCCAGAGAGCAAAGTACCTGCAAAAATGTCAGTTTTCGCCTATTTGATCATTTCCCGTTGAGTTTACATTGGAATTGCAAACTTTTTCCCAGAGAGTAAAGTACCTGCAAAAATGTCAGTTTTCGCCTATTTGATCATTTCCCATTGAGTTTACATTGAAATTGCAAACTTTTTCCCTGACAGCAAAGTACCTGCAAAAATGTCAGTTTTTGCTTATTTGATCATTTCCCATTGAGTTTACATTGGAATTGCAAACTTTTTCCCAGAGAGTAAAGTACCTACAAAAATGTCAGTTTTTGCCTATTTGATCATTTCCCATTAAGTTTACATTGGAATTGCAAACTTTTTCCCAGACAGCAAAGTACCTGCAAAAATGTCAGTTTTCGCCTATTTGATCATTTCCCATTGAGTTTACATTGCAATTGCAAACTTTTTCCCAGAGAGTAAAGTACCTGCAAAAATGTCAGTTTTCGCCTATTTGATCATTTCCCATTAAGTTTACATTGGAATTGCAAACCTTTTCCCAGACAGCAAAGTACCTGCAAAAATGTCAGTTTTTGCCTATTTGATCATTTCCCATTGAGTTTACATTGGAATTGCAAACTTTTTCCCAGAGAGTAAATTACCTGCAAAAATGTCAGTTTTCGCCTATTTGATCATTTCCCATTGAGTTTACATTGGAATTGCAAACTTTTTCCCTGACAGCAAAGTACCTGCAAAAATGTCAGTTTTTGCCTATTTGATCATTTCCCATTGAGTTTACATTGGAATTGCAAACTTTTTCCCAGAGAGTAAAGTACCTACAAAAATGTCAGTTTTTGCCTATTTGATCATTTCCCATTAAGTTTACATTGGAATTGCAAACTTTTTCCCAGACAGCAAAGTACCTGCAAAAATGTCAGTTTTTGCCTATTTGATCATTTCCCATTGAGTTTACATTGGAATTGCAAACTTTTTCCCAGAGAGTAAAGTACCTGCAAAAATGTCATTTTTCGCCTATTTGATCATTTCCCATTGAGTTTACATTGCAATTGCAAACTTTTTCCCAGAGAGTAAAGTACCTGCAAAAATGTCAGTTTTCGCCTATTTGATCATTTCCCATTGAGTTTACATTGGAATTGCAAACTTTTTCCCAGAGAGTAAAGTACCTGCAAAAATGTCAGTTTTCGCCTATTTGATCATTTCACATTGAGTTTACATTGGAATTGCAAACTTTTTCCCAGATAGGTAAGTACCTGCAAAAATGTCAGTTTTTGCCTATTTGATCATTTCCCATTGAGTTTACATTGGAATTGCAAACTTTTTCCCAGACAGCAAAGTACGTGCAAAAATGTCAGTTTTCGCCTATTTGATCATTTCCCATTGAGTTTACATTGGAATTGCAAACTTTTTCCCAGAGAGCAAAGTACCTGCAAAAATGTCAGTTTTTGCCTATTTGATCATTTCCCATTGAGTTGACATTGGAATTGCAAACTTTTTCCCAGAGAGCAAAGTACCTGCAAAAATGTCAGTTTTTGCCTATTTGATCATTTCCCATTGAGTTTACATTGGAATTGCAAACTTTTTCCCAGAGAGTAAAGTACCTGGAAAAATGTCAGTTTTCGCCTATTTGATCATTTCCCATTAAGTTTACATTGGAATTGCAAACTTTTTCCCAGAGAGCAAAGTACCTGCAAAAATGTCAGTTTTCGCCTATTTGATCATTTCCCGTTGAGTTTACATTGGAATTGCAAACTTTTTCCCAGAGAGTAAAGTACCTGCAAAAATGTCAGTTTTCGCCTATTTGATCATTTCCCATTGAGTTTACATTGAAATTGCAAACTTTTTCCCTGACAGCAAAGTACCTGCAAAAATGTCAGTTTTTGCCTATTTGATCATTTCCCATTGAGTTTACATTGGAATTGCAAACTTTTTCCCAGAGAGTAAAGTACCTACAAAAATGTCAGTTTTTGCCTATTTGATCATTTCCCATTAAGTTTACATTGGAATTGCAAACTTTTTCCCAGACAGCAAAGTACCTGCAAAAATGTCAGTTTTTGCCTATTTGATCATTTCCCATTGAGTTTACATTGGAATTGCAAACTTTTTCCCAGAGAGTAAAGTACCTGCAAAAATGTCAGTTTTCGCCTATTTGATCATTTCCCATTGAGTTTACATTGCAATTGCAAACTTTTTCCCAGAGAGTAAAGTACCTGCAAAAATGTCAGTTTTCGCCTATTTGATCATTTCCCATTAAGTTTACATTGGAATTGCAAACCTTTTCCCAGACAGCAAAGTACCTGCAAAAATGTCAGTTTTTGCCTATTTGATCATTTCCCATTGAGTTTACATTGGAATTGCAAACTTTTTCCCAGAGAGTAAATTACCTGCAAAAATGTCAGTTTTCGCCTATTTGATCATTTCCCATTGAGTTTACATTGGAATTGCAAACTTTTTGCCTGACAGCAAAGTACCTGCAAAAATGTCAGTTTTTGCCTATTTGATCATTTCCCATTGAGTTTACATTGGAATTGCAAACTTTTTCCCAGAGAGTAAAGTACCTACAAAAATGTCAGTTTTTGCCTATTTGATCATTTCCCATTAAGTTTACATTGGAATTGCAAACTTTTTCCCAGACAGCAAAGTACCTGCAAAAATGTCAGTTTTTGCCTATTTGATCATTTCCCATTGAGTTTACATTGGAATTGCAAACTTTTTCCCAGAGAGTAAAGTACCTGCAAAAATGTCATTTTTCGCCTATTTGATCATTTCCCATTGAGTTTACATTGCAATTGCAAACTTTTTCCCAGAGAGTAAAGTACCTGCAAAAATGTCAGTTTTCGCCTATTTGATCATTTCCCATTGAGTTTACATTGGAATTGCAAACTTTTTCCCAGAGAGTAAAGTACCTGCAAAAATGTCAGTTTTCGCCTATTTGATCATTTCCCATTAAGTTTACATTGGAATTGCAAACTTTTTCCCAGACAGCAAAGTACCTGCAAAAATGTCAGTTTTTGCCTATTTGATCATTTCCCATTGAGTTTACATTGGAATTGCAAACTTTTTCCCAGAGAGTAAAGTACCTGCAAAAATGTCAGTTTTCGCCTATTTGATCATTTCCCATTGAGTTTACATTGCAATTGCAAACTTTTTCCCAGAGAGTAAAGTACCTGCAAAAATGTCAGTTTTCGCCTATTTGATCATTTCCCATTGAGTTTACATTGGAATTGCAAACTTTTTCCCAGAGAGTAAAGTACCTGCAAAAATGTCAGTTTTCGCCTATTTGATCATTTCCCATTAAGTTTACATTGGAATTGCAAACTTTTTCCCAGAGAGTAAAGTACCTGCAAAAATGTCAGTTTTTGCCTATTTGATCATTTCCCATTGAGTTTACATTGGAATTGCAAACTTTTTCCCAGAGAGCAAAGTACCTGCAAAAACGTCAGTTTTTGCCTATTTGATCATTTCCCATTGAGTTTACATTGGAATTGCAAACTTTTTCCCAGAGAGTAAAGTACCTGCAAAAATGTCAGTTTTCGCCTATTTGATCATTTCCCATTAAGTTTACATTGGAATTGCAAACTTTTTCCCAGAGAGTAAAGTACCTGCAAAAATGTCAGTTTTCGCCTATTTGATCATTTCCCATTGAGTTTACATTGGAATTGCAAACTTTTTCCCAGAGAGTAAAGTACCTGCAAAATTGTCAGTTTTCGCCTATTTGATCATTTCCCATTGAGTTTACATTGGAATTGCAAACTTTTTCCCAGAGAGTAAAGTACCTGCAAAAATGTCAGTTTTCGCCTATTTGATCATTTCCCATTGAGTTTACATTGGAATTGCAAACTTTTTCCCAGACAGCAAAGTACCTGCAAAAATGTCAGTTTTCGCCTATTTGATCATTTCCCATTGAGTTTACATTGGAATTGCAAACTTTTTCCCAGAGAGTAAAGTACCTGCAAAAATGTCAGTTTTCGCCTATTTGATCATTTCCCATTAAGTTTACATTGGAATTGCAAACCTTTTCCCAGACAGCAAAGTACCTGCAAAAATGTCAGTTTTTGCCTATTTGATCATTTCCCTTTGAGTTTACATTGGAATTGCAAACTTTTTCCCAGAGAGTAAAGTACCTGCAAAAATGTCAGTTTTCGCCTATTTGATCATTTCCCATTGAGTTTACATTGGAATTGCAAACTTTTTCCCTGACAGCAAAGTACCTGCAAAAATGTCAGTTTTTGCCTATTTGATCATTTCCCATTGAGTTTACATTGGAATTGCAAACTTTTTCCCAGAGAGTAAAGTACCTACAAAAATGTCAGTTTTTGCCTATTTGATCATTTCCCATTAAGTTTACATTGGAATTGCAAACTTTTTCCCAGAGTAAAGTACCTGCAAAAATGTCAGTTTTCGCCTATTTGATCATTTCCCATTAAGTTTACATTGGAATTGCAAACTTTTTCCCAGACAGCAAAGTACCTGCAAAAATGTCAGTTTTTGCCTATTTGATCATTTCCCATTGAGTTTACATTGGAATTGCAAACTTTTTCCCAGAGAGTAAAGTACCTGCAAAAATGTCAGTTTTCGCCTATTTGATCATTTCCCATTGAGTTTACATTGCAATTGCAAACTTTTTCCCAGAGAGTAAAGTACCTGCAAAAATGTCAGTTTTCGCCTATTTGATCATTTCTCATTGAGTTTACATTGGAATTGCAAACTTTTTCCCAGAGAGTAAAGTACCTGCAAAAATGTCAGTTTTCGCCTATTTGATCATTTCCCATTAAGTTTACATTGGAATTGCAAACTTTTTCCCAGAGAGTAAAGTACCTGCAAAAATGTCACTTTTTGCCTATTTGATCATTTCCCATTGAGTTTACATTGGAATTGCAAACTTTTTCCCAGAGAGCAAAGTACCTGCAAAAACGTCAGTTTTTGCCTATTTGATGATTTCTCATTGAGTTTACATTGGAATTGCAAACTTTTTCCCAGAGAGTAAAGTACCTGCAAAAATGTCAGTTTTCGCCTATTTGATCATTTCCCATTAAGTTTACATTGGAATTGCAAACTTTTTCCCAGAGAGTAAAGTACCTGCAAAAATGTCAGTTTTCGCCTATTTGATCATTTCCCATTGAGTTTACATTGGAATTGCAAACTTTTTCCCAGAGAGTAAAGTACCTGCAAAATTGTCAGTTTTCGCCTATTTGATCATTTCCCATTGAGTTTACATTGGAATTGCAAACTTTTTCCCAGAGAGTAAAGTACCTGCAAAAATGTCAGTTTTCGCCTATTTGATCATTTCCCATTGAGTTTACATTGGAATTGCAAACTTTTTCCCAGACAGCAAAGTACCTGCAAAAATGTCAGTTTTCGCCTATTTGATCATTTCCCATTGAGTTTACATTGGAATTGCAAACTTTTTCCCAGAGAGTAAAGTACCTGCAAAAATGTCAGTTTTCGCCTATTTGATCATTTCCCATTAAGTTTACATTGGAATTGCAAACCTTTTCCCAGACAGCAAAGTACCTGCAAAAATGTTAGTTTTTGCCTATTTGATCATTTCCCATTGAGTTTACATTGGAATTGCAAACTTTTTCCCAGAGAGTAAAGTACCTGCAAAAATGTCAGTTTTCGCCTATTTGATCATTTCCCATTAAGTTTACATTGGAATTGCAAACCTTTTCCCAGACAGCAAAGTACCTGCAAAAATGTCAGTTTTTGCCTATTTGATCATTTCCCATTGAGTTTACATTGGAATTGCAAACTTTTTCCCAGAGAGTAAAGTACCTGCAAAAATGTCAGTTTTCGCCTATTTGATCATTTCCCATTGAGTTTACATTGGAATTGCAAACTTTTTCCCTGACAGCAAAGTACCTGCAAAAATGTCAGTTTTTGCCTATTTGATCATTTCCCATTGAGTTTACATTGGAATTGCAAACTTTTTCCCAGAGAGTAAAGTACCTGCAAAAATGTCAGTTTTCGCCTATTTGATCATTTCCCATTGAGTTTACATTGCAATTGCAAACTTTTTCCCAGAGAGTAAAGTACCTGCAAAAATGTCAGTTTTCGCCTATTTGATCATTTCCCATTGAGTTTACATTGGAATTGCAAACTTTTTCCCAGAGAGTAAAGTACCTGCAAAAATGTCAGTTGTCGCCTATTTGATCATTTCCCATTAAGTTTACATTGGAATTGCAAACTTTTTCCCAGAGAGTAAAGTACCTGCAAAAATGTCAGTTTTTGCCTATTTGATCATTTCCCATTGAGTTTACTTTGGAATTGCAAACTTTTTCCCAGAGAGCAAAGTACCTGCAAAAACGTCAGTTTTTGCCTATTTGATCATTTCCCATTGAGTTTACATTGGAATTGCAAACTTTTTCCCAGAGAGTAAAGTACCTGCAAAAATGTCAGTTTTCGCCTATTTGATCATTTCCCATTAAGTTTATATTGGAATTGCAAAGTTTTTCCCAGAGAGTAAATTACCTGCAAAACTGTCAGTTTTTGTCTATTTGATCATTTCCCATTGAGTTTACATTGGAATTGCAAACTTTTTCCCAGACAGCAAAGTACCTGCAAAAACGTCAGTTTTCGCCTATTTGGTCATTTCCCATTGAGTTTACATTGGAATTGCAAACTTTTTCCCAGAGAGTAAAGTACCTGCAAAAATGTCAGTTTTCGCCTATTTGATCATTTCCCATTAAGTTTACATTGGAATTGCAAACCTTTTCCCAGACAGCAAAGTACCTGCAAAAATGTCAGTTTTTGCCTATTTGATCATTTCCCATTGAGTTTACATTGGAATTGCAAACTTTTTCCCAGAGAGTAAAGTACCTGCAAAAATGTCAGTTTTCGCCTATTTGATCATTTCCCATTGAGTTTACATTGGAATTGCAAACTTTTTCCCTGACAGCAAAGTACCTGCAAAAATGTCAGTTTTTGCCTATTTGATCATTTCCCATTGAGTTTACATTGGAATTGCAAACTTTTTCCCAGAGAGTAAAGTACCTGCAAAAATGTCAGTTTTTGCCTATTTGATCATTTCCCATTGAGTTTACATTGGAATTGCAAACTTTTTCCCAGAGAGCAAAGTACCTGCAAAAACGTCAGTTTTTGCCTATTTGATCATTTCCCATTGAGTTTACATTGGAATTGCAAACTTTTTCCCAGAGAGTAAAGTACCTGCAAAAATGTCAGTTTTCGCCTATTTGATCATTTCCCATTAAGTTTACATTGGAATTGCAAACTTTTTCCCAGAGAGTAAAGTACCTGCAAAAATGTCAGTTTTCGCCTATTTGATCATTTCCCATTGAGTTTACATTGGAATTGCAAACTTTTTCCCAGAGAGTAAAGTACCTGCAAAATTGTCAGTTTTCGCCTATTTGATCATTTCCCATTGAGTTTACATTGGAATTGCCAACTTTTTCCCAGAGAGTAAAGTACCTGCAAAAATGTCAGTTTTCGCCTATTTGATCATTTCCCATTGAGTTTACATTGGAATTGCAAACTTTTTCCCAGACAGCAAAGTACCTGCAAAAATGTCAGTTTTCGCCTATTTGATCATTTCCCATTGAGTTTACATTGGAATTGCAAACTTTTTCCCAGAGAGTAAAGTACCTGCAAAAATGTCAGTTTTCGCCTATTTGATCATTTCCCATTAAGTTTACATTGGAATTGCAAACCTTTTCCCAGACAGCAAAGTACCTGCAAAAGTGTCAGTTTTTGCCTATTTGATCATTTCCCATTGAGTTTACATTGGAATTGCAAACCTTTTCCCAGAGAGTAAAGTACCTGCAAAAATGTCAGTTTTCGCCTATTTGATCATTTCCCATTAAGTTTACATTGGAATTGCAAACCTTTTCCCAGACAGCAAAGTACCTGCAAAAATGTCAGTTTTTGCCTATTTGATCATTTCCCATTGAGTTTACATTGGAATTGCAAACTTTTTCCCAGAGAGTAAAGTACCTGCAAAAATGTCAGTTTTCGCCTATTTGATCATTTCCCATTGAGTTTACATTGGAATTGCAAACTTTTTCCCTGACAGCAAAGTACCTGCAAAAATGTCAGTTTTTGCCTATTTGATCATTTCCCATTGAGTTTACATTGGAATTGCAAACTTTTTCCCAGAGAGTAAAGTACCTACAAAAATGTCAGTTTTTGCCTATTTGATCATTTCCCATTAAGTTTACATTGGAATTGCAAACTTTTTCCCAGACAGCAAAGTACCTGCAAAAATGTCAGTTTTTGCCTATTTGATCATTTCCCATTGAGTTTACATTGGAATTGCAAACTTTTTCCCAGAGAGTAAAGTACCTGCAAAAATGTCAGTTTTCGCCTATTTGATCATTTCCCATTGAGTTTACATTGCAATTGCAAACTTTTTCCCAGAGAGTAAAGTACCTGCAAAAATGTCAGTTTTCGCCTATTTGATCATTTCCCATTGAGTTTACATTGGAATTGCAAACTTTTTCCCAGAGAGTAAAGTACCTGCAAAAATGTCAGTTTTCGCCTATTTGATCATTTCCCATTAAGTTTACATTGGAATTGCAAACTTTTTCCCAGAGAGTAAAGTACCTGCAAAAATGTCAGTTTTTGCCTATTTGATAATTTCCCATTGAGTTTACATTGGAATTGCAAACTTTTTCCCAGAGAGCAAAGTACCTGCAAAAACGTCAGTTTTTGCCTATTTGATCATTTCCCATTGAGTTTACATTGGAATTGCAAACTTTTTCCCAGAGAGTAAAGTACCTGCAAAAATGTCAGTTTTCGCCTATTTGATCATTTCCCATTAAGTTTACATTGGAATTGCAAACTTTTTCCCAGAGAGTAAAGTACCTGCAAAAATGTCAGTTTTCGCCTATTTGATCATTTCCCATTGAGTTTACATTGGAATTGCAAACTTTTTCCCAGAGAGTAAAGTACCTGCAAAATTGTCAGTTTTCGCCTATTTGATCATTTCCCATTGAGTTTACATTGGAATTGCAAACTTTTTCCCAGAGAGTAAAGTACCTGCAAAAATGTCAGTTTTCGCCTATTTGATCATTTCCCATTGAGTTTACATTGGAATTGCAAACTTTTTCCCAGACAGCAAAGTACCTGCAAAAATGTCAGTTTTCGCCTATTTGATCATTTCCCATTGAGTTTACATTGGAATTGCAAACTTTTTCCCAGAGAGTAAAGTACCTGCAAAAATGTCAGTTTTCGCCTATTTGATCATTTCCCATTAAGTTTACATTGGAATTGCAAACCTTTTCCCAGACAGCAAAGTACCTGCAAAAATGTCAGTTTTTGCCTATTTGATCATTTCCCATTGAGTTTACATTGGAATTGCAAACTTTTCCCAGAGAGTAAAGTACCTGCAAAAATGTCAGTTTTCGCCTATTTGATCATTTCCCATTGAGTTTACATTGGAATTGCAAACTTTTTCCCAGAGAGCAAAGTACCTGCAAAAATGTCAGTTTTCGCCTATTTGCTCATTTCCCATTGAGTTTACATTGGAATTGCAAACTTTTGCATTTATGCATTTATTAACATTGATTTTGCATTCTATTTCCATTGCAGCCCAAGACTTTTGCACTGACTTGCATTGATTTACATTCTATTTCCATTGCACCCCGATATTTTTGCATTTACTTGCATTGATTTTGCATGCTATTACCATGGCACCCCAATACTTTTGCATTGACTTACATTGATTTTGCATTCCATTTCCATTGCTCCCCAAAACCTTTGCATTTATTAACATTGGTTTTGCATCCTTTTTCCATTGCACCCCAATAGTTATGCATTGACTTGCATTGATATGGCATTCTATTTCCATTGCATACCAATTCTTTTGCATTTATTATCAATGATTTTGCATTCTATTTCAATTGCAACCCAATACTTTTGGATTGACTTGCATTGATTTTGCATTCTATTTGCATGCACCACAATACTTTTGCATTTATTTGCATTGATTTTGCATTCTATTTCCATTGCACCCCAATAATTTTGCATTTTTTCCATTGATTTTGCATTCGATTTTCTTTGCACCCCAATATTTTGCATTTATTTGCATTGATTTTGCATTCTATTTCCATTGCACCCCAATACTTTTGCATTGACTTGCACTGATTTTGCATTGTATTTCCATTGCACACCAATTCTTTTGCATTTATTATCATTGATTTTGCATTCTATTTCCATTGCAACCCAATACTTTTGCATTGACCTGCATTGCTTTTCATTCTATTTAAATTGCACCCCAATACTTTTGCATTTATTGGCATTGATTTTGCATTCTATTTCCATTGCACCCCAATATTTTTGCATTTACTTGCATTGATTTTGCATTCTACTTCCTTTACACCCCAATACTTTTGCATTGACTTGCATTGATTTTGCTTTCTATTTCCATTGCACCCCAATACTTTTGTATTAACTTCCATCCATTTTGCATGCTATTTCCATTGCACCCCAAAACTTTTGCATTGACTTGCACTGATTTTGCATTCTATTTCCTTTACACCGCAATACATTTGCATTGACTTGCACTGATTTTGCATTCCATTTCCATTGCACCCCAAAACTTTTGCATTTATTGCCATTGATTTTGCATTCTATTTCCATTTCACCCCAATAATTTTGCATTCTATTTCCATTGCACCCCAATACTTTTGCATTGAGTTGCATTGATTTTGCATTCTATTTCATTGCACCCCAATATTTTTCCTTTATTTGCACTGATTTTGCATTTGATTTCCATTGCACCCCAACACTTTTGCATTTATTAGCATTGTTTTTGCATCCTATTTGCATTGCACCCCAATACTTTTGCATTGACTTGCATTGATTTGGCATTCTATTTCCATTGCACACCAATTATTTTGCATAAATTATCATTGATTTTGCATTCTATTTCCATTGCAACCCAATACATTTGCATTGACTTGCATTGATTTTGCATGCTATTTCCATGGCACCCCAATACTTTTGCATTTATTTGCAGTGATTTTGCATTCTATTTCCATTGCACCTCAATACTTTGGCATTCATTTGCATTAGTTTTGCATTCTATTTCCATTGCACCACAATACTTTTGCGTTGACTTGCATTGATTTTGAATTCTATTTCCATTGCACCCCAATACTTTTGCATTTATTTGCATGGATTTTGAATTCTATTTCCATTGCACCCCAATACTTTTGCATTGACTTGCACTGATTTTGCATTCCATTTCCATTGCACCCCACGACTTTTGCATTTATTAGCATTGGTTTTGCATCCTTTTTCCATTGCACCCCAATACTTTTGCATTGACTTGCATTGATTTGGCATTCTATTTCCATTGCACACCAATTCTTTTGCATTTATTAGCATTGATTTTGCATTCTATTTCAATTGCACCCCAATACTTTTGCATTTAATTGATTTGATTTGGCATTCTATTTCTATTGCACCAAATACTTTTGCATTGACTTGCATTGATTTTGCATTCTATTTCCTTTACACCCCAATACTTTTGCATTGACTTGCATTGATTTTGCTTTCTATTTCCATTGCACCCCAATACTTTTGTATTTACTTCCATTGATTTTGCATTCTATTTCCATTACACCCCAATACTTTTGCATTGACTTGCACTGATTTTGCATTCTATTTCCTTTACACCGCAATACATTTGCATTGACTTACACTGATTTTGCATTCCATTTCCATTGCACCCCAAAACTTTTGCATTTATTGCCATTGATTTTGCATTCTATTTCCATTTCAACCCAATAATTTTGCATTTATTTGCATTAGTTTTGCATTCTATTTCCATTGCACCCGAATACTTTTGCATTGAGTTGCATTGATTTTGCATTCTATTTCATTGCACCCCAATATTTTTCATTTATTTGCACTGATTTTGCATTTGATTTCCATTGCACCCCAACACTTTTGCATTTATTAGCATTGTTTTTGCATCCTATTTGCATTGCACCCCAATACTTTTGCATTGACTTGCATTGATTTGGCATTCTATTTCCATTGCACACCAATTCTTTTGCATTTATTATCATTGATTTTGCATTCTATTTCCATTGCAACCCAATACATTTGCATTGACTTGCATTGATTTTGCATGCTATTTCCATGGCACCCCAATACTTTTGCATTGACTTACACTGATTTTGCATTCCATTTCCATTGCACCTCAATACTTTGGCATTCATTTGCATTAGTTTTGCATTCTATTTCCATTGCACCACAATACTTTTGCGTTGACTTGCATTGATTTTGAATTCTATTTCCATTGCACCCCAATACTTTTGCATTTATTTGCATTGATTTTGCATTCTATTTCCATTGCACCCCAATACTTTTGCATTGACTTGCACTGATTTTGCATTCCATTTCCATTGCACCCCACGACTTTTGCATTTATTAGCATTGGTTTTGCATCCTTTTTCCATTGCACCCCAATACTTTTGCATTGACTTGCATTGATTTGGCATTCTATTTCCATTGCACACCAATTCTTTTGCATTTATTAGCATTGATTTTGCATTCTATTTCAATTGCACCCCAATACTTCTGCATTTAATTGATTTGATTTGGCATTCTACTTCTATTGCATCAAATACATTTGCATTGACTTGCATTGATTTTGCATTCTATTTCCTTTACACCCCAATACTTTTGCATTGACTTGCATTGATTTTGCATTCTATTTCCATTGCACCCCAATACTTTTGCATTTACTTCCATTGATTTTGCATTCCATTTCCATTGCACCCCAAAACTTTTGCATTTATTGCATTGATTTTGCATTCTATTTCCATTGCACCCCAATACTTTTGCATTGACTTGCATTGATTTTGTATTCTGTTTCCTTTACACCCCAATACTTTTGCATTGACTTGCATTGATTTTGAATTCTATTTCCATTGCACCCCAATACTTTTGCATTGACTTGCACTGATTTTGCATTTGATTTCCGTTGCACCCCAACACTTTTGCATTTATTAGCAATGGTTTTGCATCCTATTTCCTTTGCACCCCAATACTTTTGCTTTGACTTGCATTGATTTGGCATTCTATTTCCATTGCACACCAATTCTTTTGCATTTATTATCATTGATTTTGCATTCTATTTCCATTGCAACCCAATACATTTGCATTGACTTGCATTGATTTACATTCTATTTCGATTGCACCCCAATATTTTTGCTTTTTCTTGCATTGATTTTGCTTGCTATTTCCATGGCACCCCAATATTTTGCATTTATTTGCATTAGTTTTGCATTCTATTTCCATTGCACCCCAATACTTTTGCATTGACTCGCATTAATTTTGAATTCTATTTGCATTGCACCCCAATACTTTTGCATTTATTTGCATTGATTTTGCATTCTATTTCCATTGTACACCAATTCTTTTGCGTTTATTTGCATTGATTTTGCATTCTATTTCCATGGCAACTTAATACTTTTGCATTGACTTGCATTGCTTTTCATTCTATTTCCATTGCACCCCAATACTTTTGCATTGATTTGCAATGATTTTGCATTCGATTTCCATTACACCCCAATAATTTTGCATTTATTGGCATTGATTTTGCATTCTATTTCCATTGCACCCCAATAGTTATGCATTGACTTGCATTGATTTTGAATTCTATTTCCATTGCACCTCAATACTTTTGCATTCATTTGCATTGATTTTGCATTCTATTTCCATTGCACCCCAATACTATTTCATTGACTTACATTGATTTTCCATTCCATTTCCATTGCTCCCAAAAATCTTTGCATTTATTAGCATTGGTTTTGCATCCTTTTTCCATTGCACCCCAATAGTTATGCATTGACTTGCATGGATATGGCATTCTATTTCCATTGCACACCAATTCTTTTGCATTTATTATCAATGATTTTGCATTCTATTTCAATTGCAACCCAATACTTTTGCATTGACTTGCATTGATTTTGCATTCTATTTGCATGCACCACAATACTTTTGCATCGACTTGCACTGATTTTGCATTCTATTTCCATTGCACACCAATTCTTTTGCATTTATTATCAATGATTTTGCATTCTATTTCAATTGCAACCCAATACTTTTGCATTGACTTGCATTGATTTTGCATTCTATTTCCATTGCACCACAATACTTTTGCATTTATTTGCATTGATTTTGCATTCTATTTCCATTGCACTCCAATAATTTTGCATTTTTTCCATTGATTTTGCATTCGATTTCCTTTGCACCCCAATATTTTGCATTTATTTGCATTGATTTTGCATTCTTTTTCCATGGCACCCCAATACTTTTGCATTGACTTGCATTGATTTGGCATTCTATTTCCACTGCACCCCAATACTTTTGCATTGACTTGCACTGATTTTGCATTTGATTTCCGTTGCACCCCAACACTTTTGCATTTATTAGCATTGGTTTTGCATCCTATTTCCTTTGCACCCCAATACTTTTGCTTTGGCTTGCATTGATTTGGCATTCTATTTCCATTGCACACCAATTCTTTTGCATTTATTATCATTGATTTTGCATTCTATTTCCATTGCAACCCAATACATTTGCATTGACTTGCATTGATTTACATTCTATTTCGATTGCACCCCAATATTTTTGCTTTTTCTTGCATTGATTTTGCATGCTATTTCAATGGCACCCCAATATTTTGCATTTATTTGCATTAGTTTTGCATTCTATTTCCATTGCACCCCAATACTTTTGCATTGACTCGCATTAATTTTGAATTCTATTTGCATTGCACCCCAATACTTTTGCATTTATTTGCATTGATTTTGCATTCTATTTCCATTGTACACCAATTCTTTTGCGTTTATTTGCATTGATTTTGCATTCTATTTCCATGGCAACCCAATACTTTTGCATTGACTTGCATTGCTTTTCATTCTATTTTCATTGCACCCCAATACTTTTGCATTTATTTGCATTGATTTTGCATTCTATTTCCATTGCACTCCAATAATTTTGTATTTTTTCCATTGATTTTGCATTCGATTTCCTTTGCACCCCAATATTTTGCATTTATTTGCATTGATTTTGCATTCTTTTTCCATGGCACCCCAATACTTTTGCATTGACTTGCACTGATTTTGCATCCTATTTCCATTGCACGCCAATACTTTTGCATTGACTTGCATTGATTTGGCATTCTATTTCCATTGCACACCAATTCTTTTGCATTTATCATCATTGATTTGGCATTCTATTTCCATTGCACCTCAATACTTTTGCACTGATTTGCATTGATTTTGCATTCGATTTCCATTACACCCCAATGCTTTTGCATTGACTTGCTTTGGTTTTGCTTTCTATTTCCATTGCATCCCAATACTTTTGCATTGACTTGCATTGATTTACATTCTATTTCCATTGCACCCGAATAATTTTGCATTTACTTGCACTGATTTTGCATGCTATTTCCATGGCACCACAATACTTTTGCATTTATTTGCATTAGTTTTGCATTCTATTTCCATTGCATCCCAACACTTTTGCATTGACTTGCATTGATTTTGAATTCTATTTCCATTGCACCCCAATACTTTTGCATTGACTTACACTGATTTTGCATTCTATTTCCATTGTACCCCAACACTTTTGCATTGACTTGCATTGATTTTGAATTCTATTTCCATTGCACCTCAATACTTTTGCATTTATTTGCATTGATTTTGCATTCTATTTCTATTGCACCCCAATACTTTTGCATTGACTTACATTGATTTTGCATTCCATTTCCATTGCTCCCCAAAATCTTTGCATTTATTAGCATTGGTTTTGCATCCTTTTTCCATTGCACCCCAATAGTTATGCATTGACTTGCATGGATATGGCATTCTATTTCCATTGCACACCAATTTTTTGCATTTATTATCAATGATTTTGCATTCTATTTCAATTGCAACCCAATACTTTTGCATTGACTTGCATTGATTTTGCATTCTATTTGCATGCACCACAATACTTTTGCATCGACTTGCACTGATTTTGCATTCTATTTCCATTGCACACCAATTCTTTTGCATTTATTATCAATGATTTTGCATTCTATTTCAATTGCAACCCAATACTTTTGCATTGACTTGCATTGATTTTGCATTCTATTTCCATTGCACCACAATACTTTTGCATTTATTTGCATTGATTTTGCATTCTATTTCATTGCACTCCAATAATTTTGCATTTTTTCCATTGATTTTGCATTCGATTTCCTTTGCACCCCAATATTTTGCATTTATTTGCATTGATTTTGCATTCTTTTTCCATGGCACCCCAATACTTTTGCATTGACTTGCACTGATTTTGCATCCTATTTCCATTGCACGCCAATACTTTTGCATTGACTTGCTTTGATTTGGCATTCTATTTCCATTGCACACCAATTCTTTTGCATTTATCATCATTGATTTTGCATGCTATTTCCATGGCACCCCAATACTTTTACATTTATTTGCAGTGATTTTGCATTCTACTTCCATTGCACCTCAATACTTTGGCATTCATTTGCATTAGTTTTGCATTCTATTTCCATTGCACCACAATACTTTTGCGTTGACTTGCATTGATTTTGAATTCTATTTCCATTGCACCCCAATACTTTTGCATTTATTTGCATTGATTTTGCATTCTATTTCCATTGCACCCCAATACTTTTGCATTGACTTGCACTGATTTTGCATTCCATTTCCATTGCACCCCACGACTTTTGCATTTATTAGCATTGGTTTTGCATCCTTTTTCCATTGCACCCCAATACTTTTGCATTGACTTGCATTGATTTGGCATTCTATTTCCATTGCACACCAATTCTTTTGCATTTATTAGCATTGATTTTGCATTCGATTTCCATTACACCCCAATAATTTTGCATTTATTGGCATTGATTTTGCATTCTATTTCCATTGCACCCCAATAGTTATGCATTGACTTGCATTGATTTTGAATTCTATTTCCATTGCACCTCAATACTTTTGCATTCATTTGCAATGATTTTGCATTCTATTTGCATGCACCACAATACTTTTGCATCGACTTGCACTGATTTTGCATTCTATTTCCATTGCACGCCAATACTTTTGCATTGACTTGCTTTGATTTGGCATTCTATTTCCATTGCACTCCAATAATTTTGCATTTTTTCCATTGATTTTGCATTCGATTTCCTTTGCACCCCAATATTTTGCATTTATTTGCATTGATTTTGCATTCTTTTTCCATGGCACCCCAATACTTTTGCATTGACTTGCACTGATTTTGCATCCTATTTCCATTGCACGCCAATACTTTTGCATTGACTTGCTTTGATTTGGCATTCTATTTCCATTGCACACCAATTCTTTTGCATTTATCATCATTGATTTGGCATTCTATTTCCATTGCACCCCAATACTTTTGCACTGATTTGCATTGATTTTGCATTCAATTTCCATTACACCCCAATGCTTTTGCATTGACTTGCTTTGGTTTTGCTTTCTATTTCCATTGCATCCCAAAACTTTTGCATTGACTTGCATTGATTTACATTCTATTTCCATTGCACCCGAATAATTTTGCATTTACTTGCACTGATTTTGCATGCTATTTCCATGGCACCACAATACTTTTGCATTGACTTGCACTGATTTTGCATTTGATTTCCGTTGCACCCCAACACTTTTGCATTTATTAGCAATGGTTTTGCATCCTATTTCCTTTGCACCCCAATACTTTTGCTTTGACTTGCATTGATTTGGCATTCTATTTCCATTGCACACCAATTCTTTTGCATTTATTATCATTGATTTTGCATTCTATTTCCATTGCAACCCAATACATTTGCATTGACTTGCATTGATTTACATTCTATTTCGATTGCACCCCAATATTTTTGCTTTTTCTTGCATTGATTTTGCATGCTATTTCCATGGCACCCCAATACTTTTGCATTTATTTGCATTAGTTTTGCATTCTATTTCCATTGCACCCCAATACTTTTGCATTGACTCGCATTAATTTTGAATTCTATTTGCATTGCACCCCAATACTTTTGCATTTATTTGCATTGATTTTGCATTCTATTTCCATTGTACACCAATTCTTTTGCGTTTATTTGCATTGATTTTGCATTCTATTTCCATGGCAACTTAATACTTTTGCATTGACTTGCATTGCTTTTCATTCTATTTCCATTGCACCCCAATACTTTTGCATTGATTTGCAATGATTTTGCATTCGATTTCCATTACACCCCAATAATTTTGCATTTATTGGCATTGATTTTGCATTCTATTTCCATTGCACCCCAATAGTTATGCATTGACTTGCATTGATTTTGAATTCTATTTCCATTGCACCTCAATACTTTTGCATTCATTTGCATTGATTTTGCATTCTATTTCCATTGCACCCCAATACTTTTTCATTGACTTACATTGATTTTCCATTCCATTTCCATTGCTCCCAAAAATCTTTGCATTTATTAGCATTGGTTTTGCATCCTTTTTCCATTGCACCCCAATAGTTATGCATTGACTTGCATGGATATGGCATTCTATTTCCATTGCACACCAATTCTTTTGCATTTATTATCAATGATTTTGCATTCTATTTCAATTGCAACCCAATACTTTTGCATTGACTTGCATTGATTTTGCATTCTATTTGCATGCACCACAATACTTTTGCATCGACTTGCACTGATTTTGCATTCTATTTCCATTGCACACCAATTCTTTTGCATTTATTATCAATGATTTTGCATTCTATTTCAATTGCAACCCAATACTTTTGCATTGACTTGCATTGATTTTGCATTCTATTTCCATTGCACCACAATACTTTTGCATTTATTTGCATTGATTTTGCATTCTATTTCCATTGCACTCCAATAATTTTGCATTTTTTCCATTGATTTTGCATTCGATTTCCTTTGCACCCCAATATTTTGCATTTATTTGCATTGATTTTGCATTCTTTTTCCATGGCACCCCAATACTTTTGCATTGACTTGCTTTGATTTGGCATTCTATTTCCATTGCACACCAATTCTTTTGCATTTATCATCATTGATTTGGCATTCTATTTCCATTGCACCCCAATACTTTTGCACTGATTTGCATTGATTTTGCATTCAATTTCCATTACACCCCAATGCTTTTGCATTGACTTGCTTTGGTTTTGCTTTCTATTTCCATTGCATCCCAAAACTTTTGCATTGACTTGCATTGATTTACATTCTATTTCCATTGCACCCGAATAATTTTGCATTTACTTGCACTGATTTTGCATGCTATTTCCATGGCACCACAATACTTTTGCATTGACTTGCACTGATTTTGCATTTGATTTCCGTTGCACCCCAACACTTTTGCATTTATTAGCAATGGTTTTGCATCCTATTTCCTTTGCACCCCAATACTTTTGCTTTGACTTGCATTGATTTGGCATTCTATTTCCATTGCACACCAATTCTTTTGCATTTATTATCATTGATTTTGCATTCTATTTCCATTGCAACCCAATACATTTGCATTGACTTGCATTGATTTACATTCTATTTCGATTGCACCCCAATATTTTTGCTTTTTCTTGCATTGATTTTGCATGCTATTTCCATGGCACCCCAATACTTTTGCATTTATTTGCATTAGTTTTGCATTCTATTTCCATTGCACCCCAATACTTTTGCATTGACTCGCATTAATTTTGAATTCTATTTGCATTGCACCCCAATACTTTTGCATTTATTTGCATTGATTTTGCATTCTATTTCCATTGTACACCAATTCTTTTGCGTTTATTTGCATTGATTTTGCATTCTATTTCCATGGCAACTTAATACTTTTGCATTGACTTGCATTGCTTTTCATTCTATTTCCATTGCACCCCAATACTTTTGCATTGATTTGCAATGATTTTGCATTCGATTTCCATTACACCCCAATAATTTTGCATTTATTGGCATTGATTTTGCATTCTATTTCCATTGCACCCCAATAGTTATGCATTGACTTGCATTGATTTTGAATTCTATTTCCATTGCACCTCAATACTTTTGCATTCATTTGCATTGATTTTGCATTCTATTTCCATTGCACCCCAATACTTTTTCATTGACTTACATTGATTTTCCATTCCATTTCCATTGCTCCCAAAAATCTTTGCATTTATTAGCATTGGTTTTGCATCCTTTTTCCATTGCACCCCAATAGTTATGCATTGACTTGCATGGATATGGCATTCTATTTCCATTGCACACCAATTCTTTTGCATTTATTATCAATGATTTTGCATTCTATTTCAATTGCAACCCAATACTTTTGCATTGACTTGCATTGATTTTGCATTCTATTTGCATGCACCACAATACTTTTGCATCGACTTGCACTGATTTTGCATTCTATTTCCATTGCACGCCAATACTTTTGCATTGACTTGCTTTGATTTGGCATTCTATTTCCATTGCACTCCAATAATTTTGCATTTTTTCCATTGATTTTGCATTCGATTTCCTTTGCACCCCAATATTTTGCATTTATTTGCATTGATTTTGCATTCTTTTTCCATGGCACCCCAATACTTTTGCATTGACTTGCACTGATTTTGCATCCTATTTCCATTGCACGCCAATACTTTTGCATTGACTTGCTTTGATTTGGCATTCTATTTCCATTGCACACCAATTCTTTTGCATTTATCATCATTGATTTGGCATTCTATTTCCATTGCACCCCAATACTTTTGCACTGATTTGCATTGATTTTGCATTCAATTTCCATTACACCCCAATGCTTTTGCATTGACTTGCTTTGGTTTTGCTTTCTATTTCCATTGCATCCCAATACTTTTGCATTGACTTGCATTGATTTACATTCTATTTCCATTGCACCCGAATAATTTTGCATTTACTTGCACTGATTTTGCATGCTATTTCCATGGCACCACAATACTTTTGCATTGACTTGCACTGATTTTGCATTTGATTTCCGTTGCACCCCAACACTTTTGCATTTATTAGCAATGGTTTTGCATCCTATTTCCTTTGCACCCCAATACTTTTGCTTTGACTTGCATTGATTTGGCATTCTATTTCCATTGCACACCAATTCTTTTGCATTTATTATCAT
This sequence comes from Anolis sagrei, assembly GCF_037176765.1. Lineage (NCBI taxonomy): Eukaryota > Metazoa > Chordata > Lepidosauria > Squamata > Anolidae > Anolis > Anolis sagrei. Next base: position 65,788,420 of record NC_090034.1, read on the forward strand.
TGATTTTGCATTCTATTTCCATTGCAACCCAATACATTTGCATTGACTTGCATTGATTTACATTCTATTTCCATTGCACCCCAATATTTTTGCTTTTTCTTGCATTGATTTTGCATGCTATTTCCATGGCACCCCAATACTTTTGCATTTATTTGCATTAGTTTTGCATTCTATTTCCATTGCACCCCAATACTTTTGCATTGACTCGCATTAATTTTGAATTCTATTTGCATTGCACCCCAATACTTTTGCATTTATTTGCATTGATTTTGCATTCTATTTCCATTGTACACCAATTCTTTTGCGTTTATTTGCATTGATTTTGCATTCTATTTCCATGGCAACTTAATACTTTTGCATTGACTTGCATTGCTTTTCATTCTATTTCCATTGCACCCCAATACTTTTGCATTGATTTGCAATGATTTTGCATTCGATTTCCATTACACCCCAATAATTTTGCATTTATTGGTATTGATTTTGCATTCTATTTCCATTGCACCCCAATAGTTATGCATTGACTTGCATTGATTTTGAATTCTATTTCCATTGCACCTCAATACTTTTGCATTCATTTGCATTGATTTTGCATTCTATTTCCATTGCACCCCAATACTTTTTCATTGACTTACATTGATTTTCCATTCCATTTCCATTGCTCCCAAAAATCTTTGCATTTATTAGCATTGGTTTTGCATCCTTTTTCCATTGCACCCCAATAGTTATGCATTGACTTGCATGGATATGGCATTCTATTTCCATTGCACACCAATTCTTTTGCATTTATTATCAATGATTTTGCATTCTATTTCAATTGCAACCCAATACTTTTGCATTGACTTGCATTGATTTTGCATTCTATTTGCATGCACCACAATACTTTTGCATCGACTTGCACTGATTTTGCATTCTATTTCCATTGCACACCAATTCTTTTGCATTTATTATCAATGATTTTGCATTCTATTTCAATTGCAACCCAATACTTTTGCATTGACTTGCATTGATTTTGCATTCTATTTCCATTGCACCACAATACTTTTGCATTTATTTGCATTGATTTTGCATTCTATTTCCATTGCACTCCAATAATTTTGCATTTTTTCCATTGATTTTGCATTCGATTTCCTTTGCACCCCAATATTTTGCATTTATTTGCATTGATTTTGCATTCTTTTTCCATGGCACCCCAATACTTTTGCATTGACTTGCACTGATTTTGCATCCTATTTCCATTGCACCCCAATACTTTTGCATTGACTTGCATTGATTTGGCATTCTATTTCCACTGCACCCCAATACTTTTGCATTGACTTGCACTGATTTTGCATTTGATTTCCGTTGCACCCCAACACTTTTGCATTTATTAGCATTGGTTTTGCATCCTATTTCCTTTGCACCCCAATACTTTTGCTTTGACTTGCATTGATTTGGCATTCTATTTCCATTGCACACCAATTCTTTTGCATTTATTATCATTGATTTTGCATTCTATTTCCATTGCAACCCAATACATTTGCATTGACTTGCATTGATTTACATTCTATTTCGATTGCTCCCCAATATTTTTGCTTTTTCTTGCATTGATTTTGCATGCTATTTCCATGGCACCCCAATATTTTGCATTTATTTGCATTAGTTTTGCATTCTATTTCCATTGCACCCCAATACTTTTGCATTGACTCGCATTAATTTTGAATTTTATTTGCATTGCACCCCAATACTTTTGCATTTATTTGCATTGATTTTGCATTCTATTTCCATTGTACACCAATTCTTTTGCGTTTATTTGCATTGATTTTGCATTCTATTTCCATGGCAACCCAATACTTTTGCATTGACTTGCATTGCTTTTCATTCTATTTCCATTGCACCCCAATACTTTTGCATTTATTTGCATTGATTTTGCATTCTATTTCCATTGCACTCCAATAATTTTGTATTTTTTCCATTGATTTTGCATTCGATTTCCTTTGCACCCCAATATTTTGCATTTATTTGCATTGATTTTGCATTCTTTTTCCATGGCACCCCAATACTTTTGCATTGACTTGCACTGATTTTGCATCCTATTTCCATTGCACGCCAATACTTTTGCATTGACTTGCATTGATTTGGCATTCTATTTCCATTGCACACCAATTCTTTTGCATTTATCATCATTGATTTGGCATTCTATTTCCATTGCACCCCAATACTTTTGCACTGATTTGCATTGATTTTACATTCGATTTCCATTACACCCCAATGCTTTTGCATTGACTTGCTTTGGTTTTGCTTTCTATTTCCATTGCATCCCAATACTTTTGCATTGACTTGCATTGATTTACTTTCTATTTCCATTGCACCCGAATAATTTTGCATTTACTTGCACTGATTTTGCATGCTATTTCCATGGCACCACAATACTTTTGCATTTATTTGCATTAGTTTTGCATTCTATTTCCATTGCATCCCAACACTTTTGCATTGACTTGCATTGATTTTGAATTCTATTTCCATTGCACCCCAATACTTTTGCATTGACTTACACTGATTTTGCATTCTATTTCCATTGTACCCCAATACTTTTGCATTGACTCGCATTAATTTTGAATTCTATTTGCATTGCACCCCAATACTTTTGCATTTATTTGCATTGATTTTGCATTCTATTTCCATTGTACACCAATTCTTTTGCGTTTATTTGCATTGATTTTGCATTCTATTTCTATTGCACCCCAATACTTTTGCATTGACTTACATTGATTTTGCATTCCATTTCCATTGCTCCCCAAAATCTTTGCATTTATTAGCATTGGTTTTGCATCCTTTTTCCATTGCACCCCAATAGTTATGCATTGACTTGCATGGATATGGCATTCTATTTCCATTGCACACCAATTTTTTGCATTTATTATCAATGATTTTCCATTCTATTTCAATTGCAACCCAATACTTTTGCATTGACTTGCATTGATTTTGCATTCTATTTGCATGCACCACAATACTTTTGCATCGACTTGCACTGATTTTGCATTGTATTTCCATTGCACACCAATTCTTTTGCATTTATTATCAATGATTTTGCATTCTATTTCAATTGCAACCCAATACTTTTGCATTGACTTGCATTGATTTTGCATTCTATTTCCATTGCACCACAATACTTTTGCATTTATTTGCATTGATTTTGCATTCTATTTCATTGCACTCCAATAATTTTGCATTTTTTCCATTGATTTTGCATTCGATTTCCTTTGCACCCCAATATTTTGCATTTATTTGCATTGATTTTGCATTCTTTTTCCATGGCACCCCAATACTTTTGCATTGACTTGCACTGATTTTGCATCCTATTTCCATTGCACGCCAATACTTTTGCATTGACTTGCTTTGATTTGGCATTCTATTTCCATTGCACACCAATTCTTTTGCATTTATCATCATTGATTTGGCATTCTATTTCCATTGCACCCCAATACTTTTGCACTGATTTGCATTGATTTTGCATTCGATTTCCATTACACCCCAATGCTTTTGCATTGACTTGCTTTGGTTTTGCTTTCTATTTCCATTGCATCCCAATACTTTTGCATTGACTTGCATTGATTTACATTCTATTTCCATTGCACCCGAATAATTTTGCATTTACTTGCACTGATTTTGCATGCTATTTCCATGGCACCACAATACTTTTGCATTTATTTGCATTAGTTTTGCATTCTATTTCCATTGCATCCCAACACTTTTGCATTGACTTGCATTGATTTTGAATTCTATTTCCATTGCACCCCAATACTTTTGCATTGACTTACACTGATTTTGCATTCCATTTCCATTGTACCCCAATACTTTTGTATTGACTTGCACTGATTTTTCATTCCATTTCCATTGCACCCCAAGACATTTGCATTTATTAGCATTGGTTTTGCATCCCTTTTCCATTGCACCCCAATAATTTTGTATTGACTTCCACTGATTTTTCATTCCATTTCCATTGCACCCCAAAACTTTTGCATTTATTAGCATTGGTTTTGCATCCTATTTCCATTGCACCTCAATACTTTTGCATTGATTTGCTCTGATTTTGCATTCGATTTCCATTGCACACCAATTCTTTTGCATTTATTATCATTGATTTTGCATTCTATTTCGAATGCAAGTCAATACTTTTGCATTTACTTGCATTGATTTTGCACGCTATTTCCATGGCACCCCAATACTTTTGCATTTATTTGCAGTGATTTTGCATTCTATTTCCATTGCACCTCAATACTTTGGCATTCATTTGCATTAGTTTTGCATTCTATTTCCATTGCACCCCAATACTTTTGCGTTGACTTGCATTGATTTTGAATTCTATTTCCATTGCACCCCAATACTTTTGCATTTATTTGCAGTGATTTTGCATTCTATTTCCATTGCACGTCAATACTTTGGCATTCATTTGCATTAGTTTTGCATTCTATTTCCATTGCACCCCAATACTTTTGCGTTGACTTGCATTGATTTTGAATTCTATTTCCATTGCACCCCAATACTTTTGCATTTATTTGCATGGATTTTGAATTCTATTTCCATTGCACCCCAATACTTTTGCATTGACTTGCATTGATTTGGCATTCTATTTCCATTGCAAACCAATTCTTTTGCATTTATTAGCATTGATTTTGCATTCTATTTCAATTGCACCCCAATACTTTTGCATTTAATTGATTTGATTTGGCATTCTATTTCTATTGCACCAAATACATTTGCATTGACTTGCATTGATTTTGCATTCTATTTCCTTTACACCCCAATACTTTTGCATTGACTTGCATTGATTTTGCATTCTATTTCCATTGCACCCCAATACTTTTGCATTTACTTCCATTGATTTTGCATTCCATTTCCATTGCACCCCAAAACTTTTGCATTTATTGCCATTGATTTTGCATTCTATTTCCTTAACACTCCAATAATTTTGCATTTATTTGCATTAGTTTTGCATTCTATTTCCATTGCACCCCAATACTTTTGCATTGACTTGCATTGATTTTGCATTTGATTCCATTGCACCCCAACACTTTTGCATTTATTAGCATTGGTTTTGCATCATATTTCCATTGCACTCCAATACTTTTGCATTGACTTGCATTGATTTGGCATTCTATTTCCATTGCACACCAATTCTTTTGCATTTATTACCATTGATTTTGCATTCTATTTCCTTTGCAACCAAATACATTTGCATTGACTTGCATTGATTTACATTCTATTTCCATTGCACCCCGATATTTTTGCATTTACTTGCATTGATTTTGCATTCTATTTCCATGGCACCCCAATACTTTTGCATTGACTTGCACTGATCTTGCATTCTATTTCCATTGCACACCAACACTTTTGCATTGACTTGCATTGATTTTGAATTCTATTTCCATTGCACCTCAATACTTTTGCATTTATTTGCATTGATTTTGCATTCTATTTCCATTGCACCCCAATACTTTTGCATTGACTTACATTGATTTTGCATTCCATTTCCATTGCTCCCCAAAACCTTTGCATTTATTAGCATTGGTTTTGCATCCTTTTTCCATTGCACCCCAATAGTTATGCATTGACTTGCATTGATATGGCATTCTATTTCCATTGCATACCAATTCTTTTGCATTTATTATCAATGATTTTGCATTCTATTTCAATTGCAACCCAATACTTTTGGATTGACTTGCATTGATTTTGCATTCTATTTGCATGCACCACAATACTTTTGCATTTATTTGCATTGATTTTGCATTGTATTTCCATTGCACCCCAATACTTTTGCATTGACTTGCACTGATTTTGCATTCTATTTCCTTTACACCGCAATACATTTGCATTGACTTGCACTGATTTTGCATTCCATTTCCATTGCACCCCAAAACTTTTGCATTTATTGCCATTGATTTTGCATTCTATTTCCATTTCACCCCAATAATTTTGCATTTATTTGCATTAGATTTGCATTCCATTTCCATTGCACCCCAATACTTTTGCATTGACTTGCATTGATTTTGCATGCTATTTCCATTGCACCCCAATATTTTTCATTTATTTGCACTGATTTTGCATTAGATTTCCATTGCACACCAATTCTTTTGCATTTATTATCATTTATTTTGCATTCTATTTCCATTGCAACCCAATACATTTGCATTGACTTGCATTGATTTACATTCTATTTCCATTGCACCCCAATATTTTTGCATTTACTTGCATTGATTTTGCATGCTATTTCCATGGCACCCCAATACTTTTGCATTTATTTGCATTAGTTTTGCATTCTATTTCCATTGCACCCCAATACTTTTGCATTGACTTGCATTAATTTTGAATTCTATTTCCATTGCACCCCAATACATTTGCATTTATTTGCATTGATTTTGCATTCTATTTCCATTGTACACCAATTCTTTTGTGTTTATTTGCATTGATTTTGCATTCTATTTCCATTGCAACCCAATACTTTTGCATTGACTTGCATTGCTTTTCATTCTATTTCCATTGCACCCCAATACTTTTGCATTGATTTGCAATGATTTTGCATTCTATTTCCATTGCACCCCAATAATTTTGCATTTATTGGCATTGATTTTGCATTCTATTTCCATTGCACCCCAATATTTTTGCATTTATTTGCAGTGGTTTTGCATTCTATTTCCATTGCACCTCAATACTTTGGCATTTATTTGCATTAGTTTTGCATTCTATTTCCATTGCACCCCAACACTTTTGCATTGACTTGCATTGATTTTGAATTCTATTTCCATTGCACCCCAATATTTTGCATTTATTTGCATTGATTTGGCATTCTATTTCCATTGCACCCCAAGACTTTTGCATTGACTTGCACTGATTTTGCATTCCATTTCCATTGCACCCCAAGACTTTTGCATTGACTTGCATTGATTTGGCATTCTATTTCCTTTGCACACCAATTCTTTTACATTTATTATCATTGATTTTGCATTCGATTTCCATTGCAACCCAATACATTTGCATTGACTTGCATCGATTTCCATTCTATTTCCATTGCACCCCAATATTTTTGCATTTACTTGCATTGATTTTGCATGCTATTTCCATCGCACCCCAATACTTTTGCATTTATTTGCATTAGTTTTGCATTCTATTTCCATTGCACCCCAATACTTTTTTTTGACTTGCATTAATTTTGAATTCTATTTCCATTGCACCCCAATACTTTTGCATTTATTTGCATTGATTTTGCATTCTATTTCCATTGTACACCAATTCTTTTGTGTTTATTTGCATTGATTTTGCATTCTATTTCCATTGCAACCCAATACTTTTGCATTGACTTGCATTGCTTTTCATTCTATTTCCATTGCACCCCAATACTTTTGCATTGATTTGCAATGATTTTGCATTCGATTTCCATTGCACCCCAATAATTTTGCATTTATTGGCATTGATTTTGCATTCTATTTCCATTGCACCCCAATATTTTTGCATTTACTTGCATTGATTTCGCATGCTATTTCCATGGCACCCCAATACTTTTGCATTTATTTGCAGTGGTTTTGCATTCTATTTCCATTGCACCTCAATACTTTGGCATTTATTTGCATTAGTTTTACATTCTATTTCCATTGCACCCCAATATTTTTGCATTTACTTGCATTGATTTTGCATGCTATTTCCATGGCACCCCAATACTTTTGCATTTATTTGCATTAGTTTTGCATTCTATTTCCATTGCACCCCAATACTTTTGCATTGACTTGCATTAATTTTGAATTCTATTTCCATTGCACCCCAATACTTTTGCATTGACTTGCATTGATTTGGCATTCTATTTCCATTGCACACCAATTCTTTTGCATTTATTATCATTTATTTTGCATTCTATTTCCATTGCAACCCAATACATTTGCATTGACTTGCATTGATTTACATTCTATTTCCATTGCACCCCAATATTTTTGCATTTACTTGCATTGATTTTGCATGCTATTTCCATGGCACCCCAATACTTTTGCATTTATTTGCATTAGTTTTGCATTCTATTTCCATTGCACCCCAATACTTTTGCATTGACTTGCATTAATTTTGAATTCTATTTCCATTGCACCCCAATACTTTTGCATTTATTTGCATTGATTTTGCATTCTATTTCCATTGTACACCAATTCTTTTGTGTTTATTTGCATTGATTTTGCATTCTATTTCCATTGCAACCCAATACTTTTGCATTGACTTGCATTGCTTTTCATTCTATTTCCATTGCACCCCAATACTTTTGCATTGATTTGCAATGATTTTGCATTCGATTTCCATTGCACCCCAATAATTTTGCATTTATTGGCATTGATTTTGCATTCTATTTCCATTGCACCCCAATATTTTTGCATTTATTTGCAGTGGTTTTGCATTCTATTTCCATTGCACCTCAATACTTTGGCATTTATTTGCATTAGTTTTGCATTCTATTTCCATTGCACCCCAACACTTTTGCATTGACTTGCATTGATTTTGAATTCTATTTCCATTGCACCCCAATATTTTGCATTTATTTGCATTGATTTGGCATTCTATTTCCATTGCACCCCAAGACTTTTGCATTGACTTGCACTGATTTTGCATTCCATTTCCATTGCACCCCAAGACTTTTGCATTGACTTGCATTGATTTGGCATTCTATTTCCTTTGCACACCAATTCTTTTGCATTTATTATCATTGATTTTGCATTCTATTTCCATTGCACCCCAATACTTTTTTTTGACTTGCATTAATTTTGAATTCTATTTCCATTGCACCCCAATACTTTTGCATTTATTTGCATTGATTTTGCATTCTATTTCCATTGCACCCCAATAGTTATGCATTGACTTGCATTGATTTTGAATTCTATTTCCATTGCACCTCAATACTTTTGCATTCATTTGCATTGATTTTGCATTCTATTTCCATTGCACCCCAATACTTTTTCATTGACTTACATTGATTTTCCATTCCATTTCCATTGCTCCCAAAAATCTTTGCATTTATTAGCATTGGTTTTGCATCCTTTTTCCATTGCACCCCAATAGTTATGCATTGACTTGCATGGATATGGCATTGTATTTCCATTGCACCCCAATATTTTTGCATTTATTTGCATTGATTTCGCATGCTATTTCCATGGCACCCCAATACTTTTGCATTTATTTGCATTAGTTTTGCATTCTATTTCCATTGCACCCCAACACTTTTGCATTGACTTGCATTGATTTTGAATTCTATTTCCATTGCACCCCAATATTTTGCATTTATTTGCACTGATTTCGCATTCTATTTCCATTGCACCCCAATACTTTTGCATTGACTTGCACTGATTTTGCATTCCATTTCCATTGCACCCCAATAGTTTTGCATTGACTTGCATTGATTTGGCATTCTATTTCCATTGCACTCCAATACTTTTGCATTTATTTGCATGGATTTTGCATTCGATTTCCATTACACCCCAATAATTTTGCATTTATTGGCATTGATTTTGCATTCTATTTCCATTGCACCCCAATAGTTATGCATTGACTTGCATTGATTTTGAATTCTATTTCCATTGCACCTCAATACTTTTGCATTCATTTGCATTGATTTTGCATTCTATTTCCATTGCACCCCAATACTTTTTCATTGACTTACATTGATTTTCCATTCCATTTCCATTGCTCCCAAAAATCTTTGCATTTATTAGCATTGGTTTTGCATCCTTTTTCCATTGCACCCCAATAGTTATGCATTGACTTGCATGGATATGGCATTGTATTTCCATTGCACACCAATTCTTTTGCATTTATTATCAATGATTTTGCATTCTATTTCAATTGCAACCCAATACTTTTGCATTGACTTGCATTGATTTTGCATTCTATCTGCATGCACCACAATACTTTTGCATCGACTTGCACTGATTTTGCATTCTATTTCCATTGCACAACAATTCTTTTGCATTTATTATCAATGATTTTGCATTCTATTTCAATTGCAACCCAATACTTTTGCATTGACTTGCATTGATTTTGCATGCTATTTCCATTGCACCACAATACTTTTGCATTTATTTGCATTGATTTTGCATTCTATTTCCATTGCACTCCAATAATTTTGCATTTTTTCCATTGATTTTGCATTCGATTTCCTTTGCACCCCAATATTTTGCATTTATTTGCATTGATTTTGCATTCTTTTTCCATTGTACACCAATTCTTTTGTGTTTATTTGCATTGATTTTGCATTCTATTTCCATTGCAACCCAATACTTTTGCATTGACTTGCATTGCTTTTCATTCTATTTCCATTGCACCCCAATACTTTTGCATTGATTTGCAATGATTTTGCATTCGATTTCCATTGCACCCCAATAATTTTGCATTTATTGGCATTGATTTTGCATTCTATTTCCATTGCACCCCAATATTTTTGCATTTACTTGCATTGATTTCGCATGCTATTTCCATGGCACCCCAATACTTTTGCATTTATTTGCAGTGGTTTTGCATTCTATTTCCATTGCACCTCAATACTTTGGCATTTATTTGCATTAGTTTTACATTCTATTTCCATTGCACCCCAATATTTTTGCATTTACTTGCATTGATTTTGCATGCTATTTCCATGGCACCCCAATACTTTTGCATTTATTTGCATTAGTTTTGCATTCTATTTCCATTGCACCCCAATACTTTTGCATTGACTTGCATTAATTTTGAATTCTATTTCCATTGCACCCCAATACTTTTGCATTGACTTGCATTGATTTGGCATTCTATTTCCATTGCACACCAATTCTTTTGCATTTATTATCATTTATTTTGCATTCTATTTCCATTGCAACCCAATACATTTGCATTGACTTGCATTGATTTACATTCTATTTCCATTGCACCCCAATATTTTTGCATTTACTTGCATTGATTTTGCATGCTATTTCCATGGCACCCCAATACTTTTGCATTTATTTGCATTAGTTTTGCATTCTATTTCCATTGCACCCCAATACTTTTGCATTGACTTGCATTAATTTTGAATTCTATTTCCATTGCACCCCAATACTTTTGCATTTATTTGCATTGATTTTGCATTCTATTTCCATTGTACACCAATTCTTTTGTGTTTATTTGCATTGATTTTGCATTCTATTTCCATTGCAACCCAATACTTTTGCATTGACTTGCATTGCTTTTCATTCTATTTCCATTGCACCCCAATACTTTTGCATTGATTTGCAATGATTTTGCATTCGATTTCCATTGCACCCCAATAATTTTGCATTTATTGGCATTGATTTTGCATTCTATTTCCATTGCACCCCAATATTTTTGCATTTATTTGCAGTGGTTTTGCATTCTATTTCCATTGCACCTCAATACTTTGGCATTTATTTGCATTAGTTTTGCATTCTATTTCCATTGCACCCCAACACTTTTGCATTGACTTGCATTGATTTTGAATTCTATTTCCATTGCACCCCAATATTTTGCATTTATTTGCATTGATTTGGCATTCTATTTCCATTGCACCCCAAGACTTTTGCATTGACTTGCACTGATTTTGCATTCCATTTCCATTGCACCCCAAGACTTTTGCATTGACTTGCATTGATTTGGCATTCTATTTCCTTTGCACACCAATTCTTTTGCATTTATTATCATTGATTTTGCATTCTATTTCCATTGCACCCCAATACTTTTTTTTGACTTGCATTAATTTTGAATTCTATTTCCATTGCACCCCAATACTTTTGCATTTATTTGCATTGATTTTGCATTCTATTTCCATTGCACCCCAATAGTTATGCATTGACTTGCATTGATTTTGAATTCTATTTCCATTGCACCTCAATACTTTTGCATTCATTTGCATTGATTTTGCATTCTATTTCCATTGCACCCCAATACTTTTTCATTGACTTACATTGATTTTCCATTCCATTTCCATTGCTCCCAAAAATCTTTGCATTTATTAGCATTGGTTTTGCATCCTTTTTCCATTGCACCCCAATAGTTATGCATTGACTTGCATGGATATGGCATTGTATTTCCATTGCACCCCAATATTTTTGCATTTATTTGCATTGATTTCGCATGCTATTTCCATGGCACCCCAATACTTTTGCATTTATTTGCATTAGTTTTGCATTCTATTTCCATTGCACCCCAACACTTTTGCATTGACTTGCATTGATTTTGAATTCTATTTCCATTGCACCCCAATATTTTGCATTTATTTGCACTGATTTCGCATTCTATTTCCATTGCACCCCAATACTTTTGCATTGACTTGCACTGATTTTGCATTCCATTTCCATTGCACCCCAATAGTTTTGCATTGACTTGCATTGATTTGGCATTCTATTTCCATTGCACACCAATACTTTTGCATTTATTTGCATGGATTTTGCATTCGATTTCCATTACACCCCAATAATTTTGCATTTATTGGCATTGATTTTGCATTCTATTTCCATTGCACCCCAATAGTTATGCATTGACTTGCATTGATTTTGAATTCTATTTCCATTGCACCTCAATACTTTTGCATTCATTTGCATTGATTTTGCATTCTATTTCCATTGCACCCCAATACTTTTTCATTGACTTACATTGATTTTCCATTCCATTTCCATTGCTCCCAAAAATCTTTGCATTTATTAGCATTGGTTTTGCATCCTTTTTCCATTGCACCCCAATAGTTATGCATTGACTTGCATGGATATGGCATTGTATTTCCATTGCACACCAATTCTTTTGCATTTATTATCAATGATTTTGCATTCTATTTCAATTGCAACCCAATACTTTTGCATTGACTTGCATTGATTTTGCATTCTATCTGCATGCACCACAATACTTTTGCATCGACTTGCACTGATTTTGCATTCTATTTCCATTGCACACCAATTCTTTTGCATTTATTATCAATGATTTTGCATTCTATTTCAATTGCAACCCAATACTTTTGCATTGACTTGCATTGATTTTGCATTCTATTTCCATTGCACCACAATACTTTTGCATTTATTTGCATTGATTTTGCATTCTATTTCCATTGCACTCCAATAATTTTGCATTTTTTCCATTGATTTTGCATTCGATTTCCTTTGCACCCCAATATTTTGCATTTATTTGCATTGATTTTGCATTCTTTTTCCATGGCACCCCAATACTTTTGCATTGACTTGCACTGATTTTGCATCCTATTTCCATTGCACCCCAATACTTTTGCATTGACTTGCATTGATTTGGCATTCTATTTCCACTGCACCCCAATACTTTTGCATTGACTTGCACTGATTTTGCATTTGATTTCCGTTGCACCCCAACACTTTTGCATTTATTAGCATTGGTTTTGCATCCTATTTCCATTGCACCCCAATACTTTTGCTTTGACTTGCATTGATTTGGCATTCTATTTCCATTGCACACCAATTCTTTTGCATTTATTATCATTGATTTTGCATTCTATTTCCATTGCAACCCAATACATTTGCATTGACTTGCATTGATTTACATTCTATTTCGATTGCACCCCAATATTTTTGCTTTTTCTTGCATTGATTTTGCATGCTATTTCCATGGCACCCCAATATTTTGCATTTATTTGCATTAGTTTTGCATTCTATTTCCATTGCACCCCAATACTTTTGCATTGACTCGCATTAATTTTGAATTTTATTTGCATTGCACCCCAATACTTTTGCATTTATTTGCATTGATTTTGCATTCTATTTCCATTGTACACCAATTCTTTTGCGTTTATTTGCATTGATTTTGCATTCTATTTCCATGGCAACCCAATACTTTTGCATTGACTTGCATTGCTTTTCATTCTATTTCCATTGCACCCCAATACTTTTGCATTTATTTGCATTGATTTTGCATTCTATTTCCATTGCACTCCAATAATTTTGTATTTTTTTCATTGATTTTGCATTCGATTTCCTTTGCACCCCAATATTTTGCATTTATTTGCATTGATTTTGCATTCTTTTTCCATTGCACCCCAATACTTTTGCATTGACTTGCACTGATTTTGCATCCTATTTCCATTGCACGCCAATACTTTTGCATTGACTTGCATTGATTTGGCATTCTATTTCCATTGCACACCAATTCTTTTGCATTTATCATCATTGATTTGGCATTCTATTTCCATTGCACCCCAATACTTTTGCACTGATTTGCATTGATTTTGCATTCGATTTCCATTACACCCCAATGCTTTTGCATTGACTTGCTTTGGTTTTGCTTTCTATTTCCATTGCATCCCAATACTTTTGCATTGACTTGCATTGATTTACATTCTATTTCCATTGCACCCGAATAATTTTGCATTTACTTGCACTGATTTTGCATGCTATTTCCATGGCACCACAATACTTTTGCATTTATTTGCATTAGTTTTGCATTCTATTTCCATTGCATCCCAACACTTTTGCATTGACTTGCATTGATTTTGAATTCTATTTCCATTGCACCCCAATACTTTTGCATTGACTTACACTGATTTTGCATTCTATTTCCATTGTACCCCAACACTTTTGCATTGACTTGCATTGATTTTGAATTCTATTTCCATTGCACCTCAATACTTTTGCATTTATTTGCATTGATTTTGCATTCTATTTCTATTGCACCCCAATACTTTTGCATTGACTTACATTGATTTTGCATTCCATTTCCATTGCTCCCCAAAATCTTTGCATTTATTAGCATTGGTTTTGCATCCTTTTTCCATTGCACCCCAATAGTTATGCATTGACTTGCATGGATATGGCATTCTATTTCCATTGCACACCAATTTTTTGCATTTATTATCAATGATTTTCCATTCTATTTCAATTGCAACCCAATACTTTTGCATTGACTTGCATTGATTTTGCATTCTATTTGCATGCACCACAATACTTTTGCATCGACTTGCACTGATTTTGCATTCTATTTCCATTGCACACCAATTCTTTTGCATTTATTATCAATGATTTTGCATTCTATTTCAATTGCAACCCAATACTTTTGCATTGACTTGCATTGATTTTGCATTCTATTTCCATTGCACCACAATACTTTTGCATTTATTTGCATTGATTTTGCATTCTATTTCATTGCACTCCAATAATTTTGCATTTTTTCCATTGATTTTGCATTCGATTTCCTTTGCACCCCAATATTTTGCATTTATTTGCATTGATTTTGCATTCTTTTTCCATGGCACCCCAATACTTTTGCATTGACTTGCACTGATTTTGCATCCTATTTCCATTGCACGCCAATACTTTTGCATTGACTTGCTTTGATTTGGCATTCTATTTCCATTGCACACCAATTCTTTTGCATTTATCATCATTGATTTGGCATTCTATTTCCATTGCACCCCAATACTTTTGCACTGATTTGCATTGATTTTGCATTCAATTTCCATTACACCCCAATGCTTTTGCATTGACTTGCTTTGGTTTTGCTTTCTATTTCCATTGCATCCCAATACTTTTGCATTGACTTGCATTGATTTACATTCTATTTCCATTGCACCCGAATAATTTTGCATTTACTTGCACTGATTTTGCATGCTATTTCCATGGCACCACAATACTTTTGCATTTATTTGCATTAGTTTTGCATTCTATTTCCATTGCATCCCAACACTTTTGCATTGACTTGCATTGATTTTGAATTCTATTTCCATTGCACCCCAATACTTTTGCATTGACTTACACTGATTTTGCATTCCATTTCCATTGTACCCCAATACTTTTGTATTGACTTGCACTGATTTTTCATTCCATTTCCATTGCACCCCAAGACATTTGCATTTATTAGCATTGGTTTTGCATCCCTTTTCCATTGCACCCCAATAATTTTGTATTGACTTCCACTGATTTTTCATTCCATTTCCATTGCACCCCAAAACTTTTGCATTTATTAGCATTGGTTTTGCATCCTATTTCCATTGCACCTCAATACTTTTGCATTGATTTGCTCTGATTTTGCATTCGATTTCCATTGCACACCAATTCTTTTGCATTTATTATCATTGATTTTGCATTCTATTTCGATTGCAAGTCAATACTTTTGCATTTACTTGCATTGATTTTGCACGCTATTTCCATGGCACCCCAATACTTTTGCATTTATTTGCAGTGATTTTGCATTCTATTTCCATTGCACCTCAATACTTTGGCATTCATTTGCATTAGTTTTGCATTCTATTTCCATTGCACCCCAATACTTTTGCGTTGACTTGCATTGATTTTGAATTCTATTTCCATTGCACCCCAATACTTTTGCATTTATTTGCAGTGATTTTGCATTCTATTTCCATTGCACCTCAATACTTTGGCATTCATTTGCATTAGTTTTGCATTCTATTTCCATTGCACCCCAATACTTTTGCGTTGACTTGCATTGATTTTGAATTCTATTTCCATTGCACCCCAATACTTTTGCATTTATTTGCATGGATTTTGAATTCTATTTCCATTGCACCCCAATACTTTTGCATTGACTTGCATTGATTTGCCATTCTATTTCCATTGCAAACCAATTCTTTTGCATTTATTAGCATTGATTTTGCATTCTATTTCAATTGCACCCCAATACTTTTGCATTTAATTGATTTGATTTGGCATTCTATTTCTATTGCAACAAATACATTTGCATTGACTTGCATTGATTTTGCATTCTATTTCCTTTACACCCCAATACTTTTGCATTGACTTGCATTGCTTTTGCATTCTATTTCCATTGCACCCCAATACTTTTGCATTTACTTCCATTGATTTTGCATTCCATTTCCATTGCACCCCAAAACTTTTGCATTTATTGCCATTGATTTTGCATTCTATTTCCTTTACACTCCAATAATTTTGCATTTATTTGCATTAGTTTTGCATTCTATTTCCATTGCACCCCAATACTTTTGCATTGACTTGCATTGATTTTGCATTTGATTCCATTGCACCCCAACACTTTTGCATTTATTAGCATTGGTTTTGCATCATATTTCCATTGCACCCCAATACTTTTGCATTGACTTGCATTGATTTGGCATTCTATTTCCATTGCACACCAATTCTTTTGCATTTATTACCATTGATTTTGCATTCTATTTCCTTTGCAACCAAATACATTTGCATTGACTTGCATTGATTTACATTCTATTTCCATTGCACCCCGATATTTTTGCATTTACTTGCATTGATTTTGCATGCTATTTCCATGGCACCCCAATACTTTTGCATTGACTTGCACTGATCTTGCATTCTATTTCCATTGCACACCAACACTTTTGCATTGACTTGCATTGATTTTGAATTCTATTTCCATTGCACCTCAATACTTTTGCATTTATTTGCATTGATTTTGCATTCTATTTCCATTGCACCCCAATACTTTTGCATTGACTTACACTGATTTTGCATTCCATTTCCATTGCTCCCCAAAATCTTTGCATTTATTAGCATTGGTTTTGCATTCTATTTCCATTGCAACACAATACTTTTGCATTGACTTGCATTGCTTTTCATTCTATTTCCATTGCACCCCTATACTGTAGCATATATTGGCATTGATTTTGCATTCTATTTCCATTGCACCCCAATATATTTGCATTTAGTTGCATTGATTTTGCATGCTATTTCCATGTCACCCCAATACGTTTGCATTTATTTGCAGTGGTTTTGCATTCTATTTCCATTGCACCTCAATACTTTGGCATTTATTTGAATTAGTTTTCCATTCTATTTCCATTGCACCCCAATACTTTTGCATTGACTTGCATTGATTTTGAATTCTATTTCCATTGCAGCCCAATACTTTTGCATTTATTTGCATTAGTTTTGCTTTCTATTTCCATTGTACACCAATATTTTTGCATTGACTTGCATTGATTTTGAATTCTATTTCCATTGCACCCCAATACTTTTTCATTGACTTTCATTGATTTGGCATTCTATTTCCATTGCACCCCAATATTTTGCATTTATTTGCATTGATTTGGCATTCTATTTCCATTGCAACCCAATAGTCTTGAATAGAATTGCACTTCTGTTGCATTTGATTTGCATTGCACCCCAACACTTTTGCATTTATTAGCATTGGTTTTGCATCCTATTTCCATTGCACTCCAATACTTTTGCATTCACTTGCATTGATTTGGAATTCTATTTCCATTGCACAACAATTCTTTTGCATTTATTGTCATTGATTTTGCATTCTATTTCCATTGCAACCCAATACATTTGCATTGACTTGCATTGATTTACATTTTATTTCCATTGCACCCCAATATTTTTGCATTTACTTGCATTGATTTCGCATGCTATTTCCATGGCACCCCAATACTTTTGCATTTATTTGCAGTGGTTTTGCATTCTATTTCCATTGCACCTCAATACTTTTGCATTGACTTGCATTGATTTTGAATTCTATTTCCATTGCACCCCAATATTTTGCATTTATTTGCATTGATTTCGCATTCTATTTCCATTGCACACCAATACTTTTGCATTGACTTGCACTGATTTTGCATTCCATTTCCATTGCACCCCAATAGTTTTGCATTGACTTGCATTGATTTGGCATTCTATTTCCATTGCACACCTATTCTTTTGCATTTATTATCATTGATTTTGCATTCGATTTCCATTGCAACCCAATACATTTGCATTGACTTGCATTGATTTACATTCTATTTCCATTGCACCCCAATATTTTTGCATTTACTTGCATTGATTTTGCATGCTATTTCCATGGCACCCCAATACTTTTGCATTTATTTGCATTAGTTTTGCATTCTATTTCCATTGCACACCAATTCTTTTGCATTTATTACCATTGATTTTGCATTCTATTTCCATGGCACCCCAATACTTTTGCATTGACTTGCACTGATCTTGCATTCTATTTCCATTGCACACCAACACTTTTGCATTGACTTGCATTGATTTTGAATTCTATTTCCATTGCACCTCAATACTTTTGCATTTATTTGCATTGATTTTGCATTCTATTTCCATTGCACCCCAATACTTTTGCATTGACTTACTTTGATTTTGCATTCCATTTCCATTGCTCCCCAAAACCTTTGCATTTATTAGCATTGGTTTTGCATCCTTTTTCCATTGCACCCCAATAGTTATGCATTGACTTGCATTGATATGGCATTCTATTTCCATTGCATACCAATTCTTTTGCATTTATTATCAATGATTTTGCATTCTATTTCAATTGCAACCCAATACTTTTGGATTGACTTGCATTGATTTTGCATTCTATTTGCATGCACCACAATACTTTTGCATTTATTTGCATTGATTTTGCATTGTATTTCCATTGCACCCCAATACTTTTGCATTGACTTGCACTGATTTTGCATTCTATTTCCTTTACACCGCAATACATTTGCATTGACTTGCACTGATTTTGCATTCCATTTCCATTGCACCCCAAAACTTTTGCATTTATTGCCATTGATTTTGCATTCTATTTCCATTTCACCCCAATAATTTTGCATTTATTAGCATTGGTTTTGCATCCTATTTCCATTGCACCCCAATACTTTTGCATTCACTTGCATTGATTTGGAATTCTATTTCCATTGCACAACAATTCTTTTGCATTTATTGTCATTGATTTTGCATTCTATTTCCATTGCAACCCAATACATTTGCATTGACTTGCATTGATTTACATTTTATTTCCATTGCACCCCAATATTTTTGCATTTACTTGCATTGATTTCGCATGCTATTTCCATGGCACCCCAATACTTTTGCATTTATTTGCAGTGGTTTTGCATTCTATTTCCATTGCACCTCAATACTTTGGCATTTATTTGCATTAGTTTTGCATTCTATTTCCATTGCACCCCAACACTTTTGCATTGACTTGCATTGATTTTGAATTCTATTTCCATTGCACCCCAATATTTTGCATTTATTTGCATTGATTTCGCATTCTATTTCCATTGCACACCAATACTTTTGCATTGACTTGCACTGATTTTGCATTCCATTTCCATTGCACCCCAATAGTTTTGCATTGACTTGCATTGATTTGGCATTCTATTTCCATTGCACACCTATTCTTTTGCATTTATTATCATTGATTTTGCATTCCATTTCCATTGCAACCCAATACATTTGCATTGACTTGCATTGATTTACATTCTATTTCCATTGCACCCCGATATTTTTGCATTTACTTGCATTGATTTTGCATGCTATTTCCATGGCACCCCAATACTTTTGCATTGACTTGCACTGATCTTGCATTCTATTTCCATTGCACCCAACACTTTTGCATTGACTTGCATTGATTTTGAATTCTATTTCCATTGCACCTCAATACTTTTGCATTTATTTGCATTGATTTTGCATTCTATTTCCATTGCACCCCAATACTTTTGCATTGACTTACATTGATTTTGCATTCCATTTCCATTGCTCCCCAAAACCTTTGCATTTATTAGCATTGGTTTTGCATCCTTTTTCCATTGCACCCCAATAGTTATGCATTGACTTGCATTGATATGGCATTCTATTTCCATGGCACCCCAATACTTTTGCATTTATTTGCATTGATTTTGCATTGTATTTCCATTGCACCCCAATAATTTTGCATTGACTTGCACTGATTTTGCATTCTATTTCCTTTACACCGCAATACATTTGCATTGACTTGCACTGATTTTGCATTCCATTTCCATTGCACCCCAATAATTTTGCATTTATTTGCATTAGTTTTGCATTCCATTTCCATTGCACCCCAATACTTTTGCATTGACTTGCATTGATTTTGCATGCTATTTCCATTGCACCCCAATATTTTTCATTTATTTGCACTGATTTTGCATTCGATTTCCATTGCACCCCAACACTTTTGCATTTATTGGCATTGTTTTTGTATCCTTTTTCCATTGCACCCCAATAGTTTTGCATTGACTTGCATTGATTTGGCATTCTATTTCCTTTACACTCCAATAATTTTGCATTGACTTGCACTGATTATGCATTCTATTTCCATTGCACCCCAATATTTTTGCATTTACTTGCATTGATTTTGAATTCTATTTCCATTGCAACCCAATACTTTTGCATTGACTTGCATTGCTTCTCATTCTATTTCCATTGCACCCCAATACTTTTGCATTGATTTGCAATTATTTGGCATTCGATTTCCATTGCACCCCAAAACTTTTGCATTTATTACCATTGATTTTGCATTCTATTTCCATTGCACCCGAATATTTTTGCATTTACTTGCATTGATATTTCATTCTATTTCCATGGCACCCCAATACTTTTGCATTTATTTGCAGTGATTTTGCATTCTATTTCCATTGCACCCCAATACTTTTGCATTTATTGGCATTGATTTTGCATTCTATTTCCATTGCACCCCAATACTTTTGCATTTATTTGCATTGATTTTGAATTCCATTTCCATTGCACCCTAATATTTTGCATTTATTTGCATTGATTTTGCATTCTATTTCCATTGCAACCCAATACTTTTGCATTGACTTGCATTGATTTTGAATTCTATTTCCATTGCATCCCAATACTTTTGCATTTATTTGCATTAGTTTTGCATTCTATTTCCATTGCACCCCAATACTTTTGCATTGACTTGCACTGATTTTGCATTCCATTTCCATTGCACCCCAAGACTTTTGCATTTATTAGCATTGGTTTTGCATCCTTTTTCCATTGCACCCCAATACTTTTGCATTGACTTGCATTGATTTGGCATTCTATTTCCATTGCACCTCAATACTTTGGCATTTATTTGCATTAGTTTTGCATTCTATTTCCATTGCACCCCAATACTTTTTCATTGACTTGCATTGATTTTGAATTCTATTTCCATTGCACCCCAATAGTTTTGAATTTATTTGCATTGATTTTGCCTTCTATTTCCATTGCACACCAAGACTTTTGCATTGACTTGCACTGATTTTGCATTCTATTTCCATTGCACCCCAATACTTTTGCATTTATTTGCAGTGATTTTGCATTCTATTTCCATTGCACCTCAATACTTTGGCATTCATTTGCATTAGTTTTGCATTCTATTTCCATTGCACCCCAATACTTTTGCGTTGACTTGCATTGATTTTGAATTCTATTTCCATTGCACCCCAATACTTTTGCATTTATTTGCATTGATTTTGCATTCCATTTCCATTGCACCCCACGACTTTTGCATTTATTAGCATTGGTTTTGCATCCTTTTTCCATTGCACCCCAATACTTTTGCATTGACTTGCATTGATTTTGCATGCTATTTCCATTGCACCCCAATACTTTTCATTTATTTGCACTGATTTTGCATTCGATTTCCATTGCACCCCAACACTTTTGCATTTATTGGCATTGTTTTTGCATCCTATTTGCATTGCACCCCAATACTTTTGCATTAACTTGCATTAGTTTGGCATTCTATTTCCTTTACACTCCAATAATTTTGCATTTATTTGCATTAGTTTTGCATTCTATTTCCATTGCACCCCAATACTTTTGCATTGACTTGCATTGATTTTGCATTTGATTCCATTGCACCCCAACACTTTTGCATTTATTAGCATTGGTTTTGCATCATATTTCCATTGCACCCCAATACTTTTGCATTGACTTGCATTGATTTGGCATTCTATTTCCATTGCACACCAATTCTTTTGCATTTATTACCATTGATTTTGCATTCTATTTCCATGGCACCCCAATACTTTTGCATTGACTTGCACTGATCTTGCATTCTATTTCCATTGCACACCAACACTTTTGCATTTACTTGCATTGATTTTGCATTCTATTTCCATTGCACCCCAATACTTTTGCATTGACTTACTTTGATTTTGCATTCCATTTCCATTGCTCCCCAAAACCTTTGCATTTATTAGCATTGGTTTTGCATCCTTTTTCCATTGCACCCCAATAGTTATGCATTGACTTGCATTGATATGGCATTCTATTTCCATTGCATACCAATTCTTTTACATTTATTATCAATGATTTTGCATTCTATTTCAATTGCAACCCAATACTTTTGGATTGACTTGCATTGATTTTGCATTCTATTTGCATGCACCACAATACTTTTGCATTTATTTGCATTGATTTTGCATTGTATTTCCATTGCACCCCAATACTTTTGCATTGACTTGCACTGATTTTGCATTCTATTTCCTTTACACCGCAATACATTTGCATTGACTTGCACTGATTTTGCATTCCATTTCCATTGCACCCCAAAACTTTTGCATTTATTGCCATTGATTTTGCATTCTATTTCCATTTCACCCCAATAATTTTGCATTTATTTCCATTAGTTTTGCATTCCATTTCCATTGCACCCCAATACTTTTGCATTGACTTGCATTGATTTTGCATGCTATTTCCATTGCACCCCAATATTTTTCATTTATTTGCACTGATTTTGCATTCGATTTCCATTGCACCCCAACACTTTTGCATTTATTGGCATTGTTTTTGCATTCGATTTCCAATGCAACCCAATACATTTGCATTTATTTGCATTAGTTTTGCATTCTATTTCCATTGCACCCCAATACTTTTGCATTGACTTGCATTAATTTTGAATTCTATTTCCATTGCACCCCAATACTTTTGCATTTATTTGCATTGATTTTGCATTCTATTTCCATTGCACCCCAATACTTTTGCATTGACTTACATTGATTTTGCATTCCATTTCCATTGCTCCCCAAAACCTTTGCATTTATTAGCATTGGTTTTGCATCCTTTTTCCATTGCACCCCAATAGTTATGCATTGACTTGCATTGATATGGCATTCTATTTCCATTGCATACCAATTCTTTTGCATTTATTATCAATGATTTTGCATTCTATTTCATTTGCAACCCAATACTTTTGGATTGACTTGCATTGATTTTGCATTCTATTTGCATGCACCACAATACTTTTGCATTTATTTGCATTGATTTTGCATTGTATTTCCATTGCACCCCAATACTTTTGCATTGACTTGCACTGATTTTGCATTCTATTTCCTTTACACCGCAATACATTTGCATTGACTTGCACTGATTTTGCATTCCATTTCCATTGCACCCCAAAACTTTTGCATTTATTGCCATTGATTTTGCATTCTATTTCCATTTCACCCCAATAATTTTGCATTTATTTGCATTAGTTTTGCATTCCATTTCCATTGCACCCCAATACTTTTGCATTGACTTGCATTGATTTTGCATGCTATTTCCATTGCACCCCAATACTTTTCATTTATTTGCACTGATTTTGCATTCGATTTCCATTGCACCCCAACACTTTTGCATTTATTGGCATTGTTTTTGCATCCTATTTGCATTGCACCCCAATACTTTTGCATTAACTTGCATTGGTTTGGCATTCTATTTCCTTTACACTCCAATAATTTTGCATTTATTTGCATTAGTTTTGCATTCTATTTCCATTGCACCCCAATACTTTTGCATTGACTTGCATTGATTTTGCATTTGATTCCATTGCACCCCAACACTTTTGCATTTATTAGCATTGGTTTTGCATCATATTTCCATTGCACCCCAATACTTTTGCATTGACTTGCATTGATTTGGCATTCTATTTCCATTGCACACCAATTCTTTTGCATTTATGCATTTATTAACATTGATTTTGCATTCTATTTCCATTGCAACCCAATACATTTGCATTGACTTGCATTGATTTACATTCTATTTCCATTGCACCCCGATGTTTTTGCATTTATTTGCATTGATTTTGCATTCTATTTCCATTGCACCCCAATACTTTTGCATTGACTTACACTGATTTTGCATTCCATTTCCATTGCTCCCCAAAATCTTTGCATTTATTAGCATTGGTTTTGCATTCTATTTCCATTGCAACACAATACTTTTGCATTGACTTGCATTGCTTTTCATTCCATTTCCATTGCACCCCAATACTTTAGCATTTATTGGCATTGATTTTGCATTCTATTTCCATTGCACCCCAATATTTTTGCATTTAGTTGCATTGATTTTGCATGCTATTTCCATGTCACCCCAATACGTTTGCATTTATTTGCAGTGGTTTTGCATTCTATTTCCATTGCACCTCAATACTTTGGCATTTATTTGAATTAGTTTTCCATTCTATTTCCATTGCACCCCAATACTTTTGCATTGACTTGCATTGATTTTGAATTCTATTTCCATTGCAGCCCAATACTTTTGCATTTATTTGCATTAGTTTTGCATTCTATTTCCATTGCACACCAATACTTTTGCATTGACTTGCATTGATTTTGAATTCTATTTCCATTGCACACCAATTCTTTTGCATTTATTAGCATTGGTTTTGCATCCTTTTTCCATTGCACCCCAATACTTTTTCATTGACTTTCATTGATTTGGCATTCTATTTCCATTGCACCCCAATATTTTGCATTTATTTGCATTGATTTGGCATTCTATTTCCATTGCAACCCAATAGTCTTGCATAGAATTGCACTTCTGTTGCATTTGATTTGCATTGCACCCCAACACTTTTGCATTTATTAGCATTGGTTTTGCATCCTATTACCATTGCACCCCAATACTTTTGCATTCACTTGCATTTATTTTGCATGCTATTTCCGTGCCACCCCAATAATTTTGCATTTATTGGCATTGATTTTGCATTCTTTTTCCATTGCACCCCAATATTTTTGCATTTACTTGCATTGATTTCGCATGCTATTTCCATGGCACCCCAATACTTTTGCATTTATTTGCAGTGGTTTTGCATTCTATTTCCATTGCACCTCAATACTTTGGCATTTATTTGCATTAGTTTTGCATTCTATTTCCATTGCACCCCAACACTTTTGCATTGACTTGCATTTATTTTGAATTCTATTTCCATTGCACCCCAATATTTTGCATTTATTTGCATTGATTTCGCATTCTATTTCCATTGCACCCCAATACTTTTGCATTGACTTGCACTGATTTTGCATCCTATTTGCATTGCACCCCAATACTTTTGCATTGACTTGCATTGATTTGGCATTCTATTTCCATTGCACACCAATTCTTTTGCATTTATTATCATTGATTTTGCATTCGATTTCCATTGCAACCCAATACATTTGCATTGACTTGCATTGATTTACATTCTATTTCCATTGCACCCCAATATTTTTGCATTTACTTGCATTGATTTTGCATGCTATTTCCATGGCACCCCAATACTTTTGCATTTATTTGCATTAGTTTTGCATTCTATTTCCATTGCACCCCAATACTTTTGCATTGACTTGCATTAATTTTGAATTCTATTTCCATTGCACCCCAATACTTTTGCATTTATTTGCATTGATTTTGCATTCTATTTCCATTGTACACCAATTCTTTTGCGTTTATTTGCATTGATTTTGCATTCTATTTCCATGGCAACCCAATACTTTTGCATTGACTTGCATTGCTTTTCATTCTATTTCCATTGCACCCCAATACTTTTGCATTTATTTGCATTGATTTTGCATTCTATTTCCATTGCACTCCAATAATTTTGTATTTTTTTCATTGATTTTGCATTCGATTTCCTTTGCACCCCAATATTTTGCATTTATTTGCATTGATTTTGCATTCTTTTTCCATGGCACCCCAATACTTTTGCATTGACTTGCACTGATTTTGCATCCTATTTCCATTGCACGCCAATACTTTTGCATTGACTTGCATTGATTTGGCATTCTATTTCCATTGCACACCAATTCTTTTGCATTTATCATCATTGATTTGGCATTCTATTTCCATTGCACCCCAATACTTTTGCACTGATTTGCATTGATTTTGCATTCGATTTCCATTACACCCCAATGCTTTTGCATTGACTTGCTTTGGTTTTGCTTTCTATTTCCATTGCATCCCAATACTTTTGCATTGACTTGCATTGATTTACATTCTATTTCCATTGCACCCGAATAATTTTGCATTTACTTGCACTGATTTTGCATGCTATTTCCATGGCACCACAATACTTTTGCATTTATTTGCATTAGTTTTGCATTCTATTTCCATTGCATCCCAACACTTTTGCATTGACTTGCATTGATTTTGAATTCTATTTCCATTGCACCCCAATACTTTTGCATTGACTTACACTGATTTTGCATTCTATTTCCATTGTACCCCAACACTTTTGCATTGACTTGCATTGATTTTGAATTCTATTTCCATTGCACCTCAATACTTTTGCATTTATTTGCATTGATTTTGCATTCTATTTCTATTGCACCCCAATACTTTTGCATTGACTTACATTGATTTTGCATTCCATTTCCATTGCTCCCCAAAATCTTTGCATTTATTAGCATTGGTTTTGCATCCTTTTTCCATTGCACCCCAATAGTTATGCATTGACTTGCATGGATATGGCATTCTATTTCCATTGCACACCAATTTTTTGCATTTATTATCAATGATTTTCCATTCTATTTCAATTGCAACCCAATACTTTTGCATTGACTTGCATTGATTTTGCATTCTATTTGCATGCACCACAATACTTTTGCATCGACTTGCACTGATTTTGCATTCTATTTCCATTGCACACCAATTCTTTTGCATTTATTATCAATGATTTTGCATTCTATTTCAATTGCAACCCAATACTTTTGCATTGACTTGCATTGATTTTGCATTCTATTTCCATTGCACCACAATACTTTTGCATTTATTTGCATTGATTTTGCATTCTATTTCATTGCACTCCAATAATTTTGCATTTTTTCCATTGATTTTGCATTCGATTTCCTTTGCACCCCAATATTTTGCATTTATTTGCATTGATTTTGCATTCTTTTTCCATGGCACCCCAGTACTTTTGCATTGACTTGCACTGATTTTGCATCCTATTTCCATTGCACGCCAATACTTTT
This sequence comes from Anolis sagrei, assembly GCF_037176765.1. NCBI lineage: Eukaryota > Metazoa > Chordata > Lepidosauria > Squamata > Anolidae > Anolis > Anolis sagrei. The sequence continues at coordinate 65,816,357 of NC_090034.1, forward strand.
GCATTGACTTGCTTTGATTTGGCATTCTATTTCCATTGCACACCAATTCTTTTGCATTTATCATCATTGATTTGGCATTCTATTTCCATTGCACCCCAATACTTTTGCACTGATTTGCATTGATTTTGCATTCAATTTCCATTACACCCCAATGCTTTTGCATTGACTTGCTTTGGTTTTGCTTTCTATTTCCATTGCATCCCAATACTTTTGCATTGACTTGCATTGATTTACATTCTATTTCCATTGCACCCGAATAATTTTGCATTTACTTGCACTGATTTTGCATGCTATTTCCATGGCACCACAATACTTTTGCATTTATTTGCATTAGTTTTGCATTCTATTTCCATTGCATCCCAACACTTTTGCATTGACTTGCATTGATTTTGAATTCTATTTCCATTGCACCCCAATACTTTTGCATTGACTTACACTGATTTTGCATTCCATTTCCATTGTACCCCAATACTTTTGTATTGACTTGCACTGATTTTTCATTCCATTTCCATTGCACCCCAAGACATTTGCATTTATTAGCATTGGTTTTGCATCCCTTTTCCATTGCACCCCAATAATTTTGTATTGACTTCCACTGATTTTTCATTCCATTTCCATTGCACCCCAAAACTTTTGCATTTATTAGCATTGGTTTTGCATCCTATTTCCATTGCACCTCAATACTTTTGCATTGATTTGCTCTGATTTTGCATTCGATTTCCATTGCACACCAATTCTTTTGCATTTATTATCATTGATTTTGCATTCTATTTCGATTGCAAGTCAATACTTTTGCATTTACTTGCATTGATTTTGCACGCTATTTCCATGGCACCCCAATACTTTTGCATTTATTTGCAGTGATTTTGCATTCTATTTCCATTGCACCTCAATACTTTGGCATTCATTTGCATTAGTTTTGCATTCTATTTCCATTGCACCCCAATACTTTTGCGTTGACTTGCATTGATTTTGAATTCTATTTCCATTGCACCCCAATACTTTTGCATTTATTTGCAGTGATTTTGCATTCTATTTCCATTGCACCTCAATACTTTGGCATTCATTTGCATTAGTTTTGCATTCTATTTCCATTGCACCCCAATACTTTTGCGTTGACTTGCATTGATTTTGAATTCTATTTCCATTGCACCCCAATACTTTTGCATTTATTTGCATGGATTTTGAATTCTATTTCCATTGCACCCCAATACTTTTGCATTGACTTGCATTGATTTGGCATTCTATTTCCATTGCAAACCAATTCTTTTGCATTTATTAGCATTGATTTTGCATTCTATTTCAATTGCACCCCAATACTTTTGCATTTAATTGATTTGATTTGGCATTCTATTTCTATTGCAACAAATACATTTGCATTGACTTGCATTGATTTTGCATTCTATTTCCTTTACACCCCAATACTTTTGCATTGACTTGCATTGCTTTTGCATTCTATTTCCATTGCACCCCAATACTTTTGCATTTACTTCCATTGATTTTGCATTCCATTTCCATTGCACCCCAAAACTTTTGCATTTATTGCCATTGATTTTGCATTCTATTTCCTTTACACTCCAATAATTTTGCATTTATTTGCATTAGTTTTGCATTCTATTTCCATTGCACCCCAATACTTTTGCATTGACTTGCATTGATTTTGCATTTGATTCCATTGCACCCCAACACTTTTGCATTTATTAGCATTGGTTTTGCATCATATTTCCATTGCACCCCAATACTTTTGCATTGACTTGCATTGATTTGGCATTCTATTTCCATTGCACACCAATTCTTTTGCATTTATTACCATTGATTTTGCATTCTATTTCCTTTGCAACCAAATACATTTGCATTGACTTGCATTGATTTACATTTTATTTCCATTGCACCCCGATATTTTTGCATTTACTTGCATTGATTTTGCATGCTATTTCCATGGCACCCCAATACTTTTGCATTGACTTGCACTGATCTTGCATTCTATTTCCATTGCACACCAACACTTTTGCATTGACTTGCATTGATTTTGAATTCTATTTCCATTGCACCTCAATACTTTTGCATTTATTTGCATTGATTTTGCATTCTATTTCCATTGCACCCCAATACTTTTGCATTGACTTACACTGATTTTGCATTCCATTTCCATTGCTCCCCAAAATCTTTGCATTTATTAGCATTGGTTTTGCATTCTATTTCCATTGCAACACAATACTTTTGCATTGACTTGCATTGCTTTTCATTCTATTTCCATTGCACCCCTATACTTTAGCATTTATTGGCATTGATTTTGCATTCTATTTCCATTGCAGCCCAATATATTTGCATTTAGTTGCATTGATTTTGCATGCTATTTCCATGTCACCCCAATACGTTTGCATTTATTTGCAGTGGTTTTGCATTCTATTTCCATTGCACCTCAATACTTTGGCATTTATTTGAATTAGTTTTCCATTCTATTTCCATTGCACCCCAATACTTTTGCATTGACTTGCATTGATTTTGAATTCTATTTCCATTGCAGCCCAATACTTTTGCATTTATTTGCATTAGTTTTGCTTTCTATTTCCATTGTACACCAATATTTTTGCATTGACTTGCATTGATTTTGAATTCTATTTCCATTGCACCCCAATACTTTTTCATTGACTTTCATTGATTTGGCATTCTATTTCCATTGCACCCCAATATTTTGCATTTATTTGCATTGATTTGGCATTCTATTTCCATTGCAACCCAATAGTCTTGAATAGAATTGCACTTCTGTTGCATTTGATTTGCATTGCACCCCAACACTTTTGCATTTATTAGCATTGGTTTTGCATCCTATTTCCATTGCACTCCAATACTTTTGCATTCACTTGCATTGATTTGGAATTCTATTTCCATTGCACAACAATTCTTTTGCATTTATTGTCATTGATTTTGCATTCTATTTCCATTGCAACCCAATACATTTGCATTGACTTGCATTGATTTACATTTTATTTCCATTGCACCCCAATATTTTTGCATTTACTTGCATTGATTTCGCATGCTATTTCCATGGCACCCCAATACTTTTGCATTTATTTGCAGTGGTTTTGCATTCTATTTCCATTGCACCTCAATACTTTTGCATTGACTTGCATTGATTTTGAATTCTATTTCCATTGCACCCCAATATTTTGCATTTATTTGCATTGATTTCGCATTCTATTTCCATTGCACACCAATACTTTTGCATTGACTTGCACTGATTTTGCATTCCATTTCCATTGCACCCCAATAGTTTTGCATTGACTTGCATTGATTTGGCATTCTATTTCCATTGCACACCTATTCTTTTGCATTTATTATCATTGATTTTGCATTCGATTTCCATTGCAACCCAATACATTTGCATTGACTTGCATTGATTTACATTCTATTTCCATTGCACCCCAATATTTTTGCATTTACTTGCATTGATTTTGCATGCTATTTCCATGGCACCCCAATACTTTTGCATTTATTTGCATTAGTTTTGCATTCTATTTCCATTGCACACCAATTCTTTTGCATTTATTACCATTGATTTTGCATTCTATTTCCATGGCACCCCAATACTTTTGCATTGACTTGCACTGATCTTGCATTCTATTTCCATTGCACACCAACACTTTTGCATTGACTTGCATTGATTTTGAATTCTATTTCCATTGCACCTCAATACTTTTGCATTTATTTGCATTGATTTTGCATTCTATTTCCATTGCACCCCAATACTTTTGCATTGACTTACTTTGATTTTGCATTCCATTTCCATTGCTCCCCAAAACCTTTGCATTTATTAGCATTGGTTTTGCATCCTTTTTCCATTGCACCCCAATAGTTATGCATTGACTTGCATTGATATGGCATTCTATTTCCATTGCATACCAATTCTTTTGCATTTATTATCAATGATTTTGCATTCTATTTCAATTGCAACCCAATACTTTTGGATTGACTTGCATTGATTTTGCATTCTATTTGCATGCACCACAATACTTTTGCATTTATTTGCATTGATTTTGCATTGTATTTCCATTGCACCCCAATACTTTTGCATTGACTTGCACTGATTTTGCATTCTATTTCCTTTACACCGCAATACATTTGCATTGACTTGCACTGATTTTGCATTCCATTTCCATTGCACCCCAAAACTTTTGCATTTATTGCCATTGATTTTGCATTCTATTTCCATTTCACCCCAATAATTTTGCATTTATTAGCATTGGTTTTGCATCCTATTTCCATTGCACCCCAATACTTTTGCATTCACTTGCATTGATTTGGAATTCTATTTCCATTGCACAACAATTCTTTTGCATTTATTGTCATTGATTTTGCATTCTATTTCCATTGCAACCCAATACATTTGCATTGACTTGCATTGATTTACATTTTATTTCCATTGCACCCCAATATTTTTGCATTTACTTGCATTGATTTCGCATGCTATTTCCATGGCACCCCAATACTTTTGCATTTATTTGCAGTGGTTTTGCATTCTATTTCCATTGCACCTCAATACTTTGGCATTTATTTGCATTAGTTTTGCATTCTATTTCCATTGCACCCCAACACTTTTGCATTGACTTGCATTGATTTTGAATTCTATTTCCATTGCACCCCAATATTTTGCATTTATTTGCATTGATTTCGCATTCTATTTCCATTGCACACCAATACTTTTGCATTGACTTGCACTGATTTTGCATTCCATTTCCATTGCACCCCAATAGTTTTGCATTGACTTGCATTGATTTGGCATTCTATTTCCATTGCACACCTATTCTTTTGCATTTATTATCATTGATTTTGCATTCCATTTCCATTGCAACCCAATACATTTGCATTGACTTGCATTGATTTACATTCTATTTCCATTGCACCCCGATATTTTTGCATTTACTTGCATTGATTTTGCATGCTATTTCCATGGCACCCCAATACTTTTGCATTGACTTGCACTGATCTTGCATTCTATTTCCATTGCACCCAACACTTTTGCATTGACTTGCATTGATTTTGAATTCTATTTCCATTGCACCTCAATACTTTTGCATTTATTTGCATTGATTTTGCATTCTATTTCCATTGCACCCCAATACTTTTGCATTGACTTACATTGATTTTGCATTCCATTTCCATTGCTCCCCAAAACCTTTGCATTTATTAGCATTGGTTTTGCATCCTTTTTCCATTGCACCCCAATAGTTATGCATTGACTTGCATTGATATGGCATTCTATTTCCATGGCACCCCAATACTTTTGCATTTATTTGCATTGATTTTGCATTGTATTTCCATTGCACCCCAATAATTTTGCATTGACTTGCACTGATTTTGCATTCTATTTCCTTTACACCGCAATACATTTGCATTGACTTGCACTGATTTTGCATTCCATTTCCATTGCACCCCAATAATTTTGCATTTATTTGCATTAGTTTTGCATTCCATTTCCATTGCACCCCAATACTTTTGCATTGACTTGCATTGATTTTGCATGCTATTTCCATTGCACCCCAATATTTTTCATTTATTTGCACTGATTTTGCATTCGATTTCCATTGCACCCCAACACTTTTGCATTTATTGGCATTGTTTTTGTATCCTTTTTCCATTGCACCCCAATAGTTTTGCATTGACTTGCATTGATTTGGCATTCTATTTCCTTTACACTCCAATAATTTTGCATTGACTTGCACTGATTATGCATTCTATTTCCATTGCACCCCAATATTTTTGCATTTACTTGCATTGATTTTGAATTCTATTTCCATTGCAACCCAATACTTTTGCATTGACTTGCATTGCTTCTCATTCTATTTCCATTGCACCCCAATACTTTTGCATTGATTTGCAATTATTTGGCATTCGATTTCCATTGCACCCCAAAACTTTTGCATTTATTACCATTGATTTTGCATTCTATTTCCATTGCACCCGAATATTTTTGCATTTACTTGCATTGATATTTCATTCTATTTCCATGGCACCCCAATACTTTTGCATTTATTTGCAGTGATTTTGCATTCTATTTCCATTGCACCCCAATACTTTTGCATTTATTGGCATTGATTTTGCATTCTATTTCCATTGCACCCCAATACTTTTGCATTTATTTGCATTGATTTTGAATTCCATTTCCATTGCACCCTAATATTTTGCATTTATTTGCATTGATTTTGCATTCTATTTCCATTGCAACCCAATACTTTTGCATTGACTTGCATTGATTTTGAATTCTATTTCCATTGCATCCCAATACTTTTGCATTTATTTGCATTAGTTTTGCATTCTATTTCCATTGCACCCCAATACTTTTGCATTGACTTGCACTGATTTTGCATTCCATTTCCATTGCACCCCAAGACTTTTGCATTTATTAGCATTGGTTTTGCATCCTTTTTCCATTGCACCCCAATACTTTTGCATTGACTTGCATTGATTTGGCATTCTATTTCCATTGCACCTCAATACTTTGGCATTTATTTGCATTAGTTTTGCATTCTATTTCCATTGCACCCCAATACTTTTTCATTGACTTGCATTGATTTTGAATTCTATTTCCATTGCACCCCAATAGTTTTGAATTTATTTGCATTGATTTTGCCTTCTATTTCCATTGCACACCAAGACTTTTGCATTGACTTGCACTGATTTTGCATTCTATTTCCATTGCACCCCAATACTTTTGCATTTATTTGCAGTGATTTTGCATTCTATTTCCATTGCACCTCAATACTTTGGCATTCATTTGCATTAGTTTTGCATTCTATTTCCATTGCACCTCAATACTTTTGCATTGACTTGCATTGATTTTGAATTCTATTTCCATTGCACCCCAATATTTTTGCATTTACTTGCATTGATTTCGCATGCTATTTCCATGGCACCCCAATACTTTTGCATTTATTTGCAGTGGTTTTGCATTCTATTTCCATTGCACCTCAATACTTTTGCATTGACTTGCATTGATTTTGAATTCTATTTCCATTGCACCCCAATATTTTGCATTTATTTGCATTGATTTCGCATTCTATTTCCATTGCACACCAATACTTTTGCATTGACTTGCACTGATTTTGCATTCGATTTCCATTGCACACCAATTTTTTTGGATTTATTATCATTGTATTTGCATTCTATTTCCATTGCAAACCAATACTTTTGCATTGACTTGCATTGCTTTTCATTCTATTTCCATTGAACCCCAATACTTTTGCATTGATTTTGCATTCTATTTCCATTGCACCCCAATACTTTTGCATTGACTTGCACTGATTTTGCATTCCATTTCCATTGCACCCCAAGACTTTTGCATTTATTAGCATTGGTTTTGCATCCTTTTTCCATTGCACCCCAATACTTTTGCATTGACTTGCATTGATTTGGCATTCTATTTCCATTGCACCTCAATACTTTGGCATTTATTTGCATTAGTTTTGCATTCTATTTCCATTGCACCCCAATACTTTTTCATTGACTTGCATTGATTTTGAATTCTATTTCCATTGCACCCCAATAGTTTTGAATTTATTTGCATTGATTTTGCCTTCTATTTCCATTGCACACCAAGACTTTTGCATTGACTTGCACTGATTTTGCATTCTATTTCCATTGCACCCCAATACTTTTGCATTTATTTGCAGTGATTTTGCATTCTATTTCCATTGCACCTCAATACTTTGGCATTCATTTGCATTAGTTTTGCATTCTATTTCCATTGCACCCCAATACTTTTGCGTTGACTTGCATTGATTTTGAATTCTATTTCCATTGCACCCCAATACTTTTGCATTTATTTGCATTGATTTTGCATTCCATTTCCATTGCACCCCACGACTTTTGCATTTATTAGCATTGGTTTTGCATCCTTTTTCCATTGCACCCCAATACTTTTGCATTGACTTGCATTGATTTTGCATGCTATTTCCATTGCACCCCAATACTTTTCATTTATTTGCACTGATTTTGCATTCGATTTCCATTGCACCCCAACACTTTTGCATTTATTGGCATTGTTTTTGCATCCTATTTGCATTGCACCCCAATAGTTTTGCATTAACTTGCATTAGTTTGGCATTCTATTTCCTTTACACTCCAATAATTTTGCATTTATTTGCATTAGTTTTGCATTCTATTTCCATTGCACCCCAATACTTTTGCATTGACTTGCATTGATTTTGCATTTGATTCCATTGCACCCCAACACTTTTGCATTTATTAGCATTGGTTTTGCATCATATTTCCATTGCACCCCAATACTTTTGCATTGACTTGCATTGATTTGGCATTCTATTTCCATTGCACACCAATTCTTTTGCATTTATTACCATTGATTTTGCATTCTATTTCCATGGCACCCCAATACTTTTGCATTGACTTGCACTGATCTTGCATTCTATTTCCATTGCACACCAACACTTTTGCATTGACTTGCATTGATTTTGAATTCTATTTCCATTGCACCTCAATACTTTTGCATTTATTTGCATTGATTTTGCATTCTATTTCCATTGCACCCCAATACTTTTGCATTGACTTACTTTGATTTTGCATTCCATTTCCATTGCTCCCCAAAACCTTTGCATTTATTAGCATTGGTTTTGCATCCTTTTTCCATTGCACCCCAATAGTTATGCATTGACTTGCATTGATATGGCATTCTATTTCCATTGCATACCAATTCTTTTACATTTATTATCAATGATTTTGCATTCTATTTCAATTGCAACCCAATACTTTTGGATTGACTTGCATTGATTTTGCATTCTATTTGCATGCACCACAATACTTTTGCATTTATTTGCATTGATTTTGCATTGTATTTCCATTGCACCCCAATACTTTTGCATTGACTTGCACTGATTTTGCATTCTATTTCCTTTACACCGCAATACATTTGCATTGACTTGCACTGATTTTGCATTCCATTTCCATTGCACCCCAAAACTTTTGCATTTATTGCCATTGATTTTGAATTCTATTTCCATTTCACCCCAATAATTCTGCATTTATTTGCATTAGTTTTGCATTCCATTTCCATTGCACCCCAATACTTTTGCATTGACTTGCATTGATTTTGCATGCTATTTCCATTGCACCCCAATATTTTTCATTTATTTGCACTGATTTTGCATTCGATTTCCATTGCACCCCAACACTTTTGCATTTATTGGCATTGTTTTTGCATTCGATTTCCATTGCAACCCAATACATTTGCATTTATTTGCATTAGTTTTGCATTCTATTTCCATTGCACCCCAATACTTTTGCATTGACTTGCATTAATTTTGAATTCTATTTCCATTGCACCCCAATACTTTTGCATTTATTTGCATTGATTTTGCATTCTATTTCCATTGCACCCCAATACTTTTGCATTGACTTACATTGATTTTGCATTCCATTTCCATTGCTCCCCAAAACCTTTGCATTTATTAGCATTGGTTTTGCATCCTTTTTCCATTGCACCCCAATAGTTATGCATTGACTTGCATTGATATGGCATTCTATTTCCATTGCATACCAATTCTTTTGCATTTATTATCAATGATTTTGCATTCTATTTCATTTGCAACCCAATACTTTTGGATTGACTTGCATTGATTTTGCATTCTATTTGCATGCACCACAATACTTTTGCATTTATTTGCATTGATTTTGCATTGTATTTCCATTGCACCCCAATACTTTTGCATTGACTTGCACTGATTTTGCATTCTATTTCCTTTACACCGCAATACATTTGCATTGACTTGCACTGATTTTGCATTCCATTTCCATTGCACCCCAAAACTTTTGCATTTATTGCCATTGATTTTGCATTCTATTTCCATTTCACCCCAATAATTTTGCATTTATTTGCATTAGTTTTGCATTCCATTTCCATTGCACCCCAATACTTTTGCATTGACTTGCATTGATTTTGCATGCTATTTCCATTGCACCCCAATACTTTTCATTTATTTGCACTGATTTTGCATTCGATTTCCATTGCACCCCAACACTTTTGCATTTATTGGCATTGTTTTTGCATTGTATTTCCATTGCACCCCAATACTTTTGCATTGACTTGCACTGATTTTGCATTCTATTTCCTTTACACCGCAATACATTTGCATTGACTTGCACTGATTTTGCATTCCATTTCCATTGCACCCCAAAACTTTTGCATTTATTGCCATTGATTTTGCATTCTATTTCCATTTCACCCCAATAATTTTGCATTTATTTGCATTAGTTTTGCATTCCATTTCCATTGCACCCCAATACTTTTGCATTGACTTGCATTGATTTTGCATGCTATTTCCATTGCACCCCAATACTTTTCATTTATTTGCACTGATTTTGCATTCGATTTCCATTGCACCCCAACACTTTTGCATTTATTGGCATTGTTTTTGCATCCTATTTGCATTGCACCCCAATACTTTTGCATTAACTTGCATTGGTTCGGCATTCTATTTCCTTTACACTCCAATAATTTTGCATTTATTTGCATTAGTTTTGCATTCTATTTCCATTGCACCCCAATACTTTTGCATTGACTTGCATTGATTTTGCATTTGATTCCATTGCACCCCAACACTTTTGCATTTATTAGCATTGGTTTTGCATCATATTTCCATTGCACCCCAATACTTTTGCATTGACTTGCATTGATTTGGCATTCTATTTCCATTGCACACCAATTCTTTTGCATTTATGCATTTATTAACATTGATTTTGCATTCTATTTCCATTGCAACCCAATACATTTGCATTGACTTGCATTGATTTACATTCTATTTCCATTGCACCCCGATGTTTTTGCATTTATTTGCATTGATTTTGCATTCTATTTCCATTGCACCCCAATACTTTTGCATTGACTTACACTGATTTTGCATTCCATTTCCATTGCTCCCCAAAATCTTTGCATTTATTAGCATTGGTTTTGCATTCTATTTCCATTGCAACACAATACTTTTGCATTGACTTGCATTGCTTTTCATTCCATTTCCATTGCACCCCAATACTTTAGCATTTATTGGCATTGATTTTGCATTCTATTTCCATTGCACCCCAATATTTTTGCATTTAGTTGCATTGATTTTGCATGCTATTTCCATGTCACCCCAATACGTTTGCATTTATTTGCAGTGGTTTTGCATTCTATTTCCATTGCACCTCAATACTTTGGCATTTATTTGAATTAGTTTTCCATTCTATTTCCATTGCACCCCAATACTTTTGCATTGACTTGCATTGATTTTGAATTCTATTTCCATTGCAGCCCAATACTTTTGCATTTATTTGCATTAGTTTTGCATTCTATTTCCATTGCACACCAATACTTTTGCATTGACTTGCATTGATTTTGAATTCTATTTCCATTGCACACCAATTCTTTTGCATTTATTAGCATTGGTTTTGCATCCTTTTTCCATTGCACCCCAATACTTTTTCATTGACTTTCATTGATTTGGCATTCTATTTCCATTGCACCCCAATATTTTGCATTTATTTGCATTGATTTGGCATTCTATTTCCATTGCAACCCAATAGTCTTGAATAGAATTGCACTTCTGTTGCATTTGATTTGCATTGCACCCCAACACTTTTGCATTTATTAGCATTGGTTTTGCATCCTATTTCCATTGCACCCCAATACTTTTGCATTCACTTGCATTTATTTTGCATGCTATTTCCGTGCCACCCTAATAATTTTGCATTTATTGGCATTGATTTTGCATTCTTTTTCCATTGCACCCCAATATTTTTGCATTTACTTGCATTGATTTCGCATGCTATTTCCATGGCACCCCAATACTTTTGCATTTATTTGCAGTGGTTTTGCATTCTATTTCCATTGCACCTCAATACTTTGGCATTTATTTGCATTAGTTTTGCATTCTATTTCCATTGCACCCCAACACTTTTGCATTGACTTGCATTTATTTTGAATTCTATTTCCATTGCACCCCAATATTTTGCATTTATTTGCATTGATTTCGCATTCTATTTCATTGCACCCCAATACTTTTGCATTGACTTGCACTGATTTTGCATCCTATTTGCATTGCACCCCAATACTTTTGCATTGACTTGCATTGATTTGGCATTCTATTTCCATTGCACACCAATTCTTTTGCATTTATTATCATTGATTTTGCATTCGATTTCCATTGCAACCCAATACATTTGCATTGACTTGCATTGATTTACATTCTATTTCCATTGCACCCCAATACTTTTGCATTTATTTGCAGTGATTTTGCATTCTATTTCCATTGCACCTCAATACTTTGGCATTCATTTGCATTAGTTTTGCATTCTATTTCCATTGCACCCCAATACTTTTGCGTTGACTTGCATTGATTTTGAATTCTATTTCCATTGCACCCCAATACTTTTGCATTTATTTGCAGTGATTTTGCATTCTATTTCCATTGCACCTCAATACTTTGGCATTCATTTGCATTAGTTTTGCATTCTATTTCCATTGCACCCCAATACTTTTGCGTTGACTTGCATTGATTTTGAATTCTATTTCCATTGCACCCCAATACTTTTGCATTTATTTGCATGGATTTTGAATTCTATTTCCATTGCACCCCAATACTTTTGCATTGACTTGCATTGATTTGCCATTCTATTTCCATTGCAAACCAATTCTTTTGCATTTATTAGCATTGATTTTGCATTCTATTTCAATTGCACCCCAATACTTTTGCATTTAATTGATTTGATTTGGCATTCTATTTCTATTGCAACAAATACATTTGCATTGACTTGCATTGATTTTGCATTCTATTTCCTTTACACCCCAATACTTTTGCATTGACTTGCATTGCTTTTGCATTCTATTTCCATTGCACCCCAATACTTTTGCATTTACTTCCATTGATTTTGCATTCCATTTCCATTGCACCCCAAAACTTTTGCATTTATTGCCATTGATTTTGCATTCTATTTCCTTTACACTCCAATAATTTTGCATTTATTTGCATTAGTTTTGCATTCTATTTCCATTGCACCCCAATACTTTTGCATTGACTTGCATTGATTTTGCATTTGATTCCATTGCACCCCAACACTTTTGCATTTATTAGCATTGGTTTTGCATCATATTTCCATTGCACCCCAATACTTTTGCATTGACTTGCATTGATTTGGCATTCTATTTCCATTGCACACCAATTCTTTTGCATTTATTACCATTGATTTTGCATTCTATTTCCTTTGCAACCAAATACATTTGCATTGACTTGCATTGATTTACATTCTATTTCCATTGCACCCCGATATTTTTGCATTTACTTGCATTGATTTTGCATGCTATTTCCATGGCACCCCAATACTTTTGCATTGACTTGCACTGATCTTGCATTCTATTTCCATTGCACACCAACACTTTTGCATTGACTTGCATTGATTTTGAATTCTATTTCCATTGCACCTCAATACTTTTGCATTTATTTCATTGATTTTGCATTCTATTTCCATTGCACCCCAATACTTTTGCATTGACTTACACTGATTTTGCATTCCATTTCCATTGCTCCCCAAAATCTTTGCATTTATTAGCATTGGTTTTGCATTCTATTTCCATTGCAACACAATACTTTTGCATTGACTTGCATTGCTTTTCATTCTATTTCCATTGCACCCCTATACTTTAGCATTTATTGGCATTGATTTTGCATTCTATTTCCATTGCACCCCAATATTTTTGCATTTAGTTGCATTGATTTTGCATGCTATTTCCATGTCACCCCAATACGTTTGCATTTATTTGCAGTGGTTTTGCATTCTATTTCCATTGCACCTCAATACTTTGGCATTTATTTGAATTAGTTTTCCATTCTATTTCCATTGCACCCCAATACTTTTGCATTGACTTGCATTGATTTTGAATTCTATTTCCATTGCAGCCCAATACTTTTGCATTTATTTGCATTAGTTTTGCTTTCTATTTCCATTGTACACCAATATTTTTGCATTGACTTGCATTGATTTTGAATTCTATTTCCATTGCACCCCAATACTTTTTCATTGACTTTCATTGATTTGGCATTCTATTTCCATTGCACCCCAATATTTTGCATTTATTTGCATTGATTTGGCATTCTATTTCCATTGCAACCCAATAGTCTTGAATAGAATTGCACTTCTGTTGCATTTGATTTGCATTGCACCCCAACACTTTTGCATTTATTAGCATTGGTTTTGCATCCTATTTCCATTGCACTCCAATACTTTTGCATTCACTTGCATTGATTTGGAATTCTATTTCCATTGCACAACAATTCTTTTGCATTTATTGTCATTGATTTTGCATTCTATTTCCATTGCAACCCAATACATTTGCATTGACTTGCATTGATTTACATTTTATTTCCATTGCACCCCAATATTTTTGCATTTACTTGCATTGATTTCGCATGCTATTTCCATGGCACCCCAATACTTTTGCATTTATTTGCAGTGGTTTTGCATTCTATTTCCATTGCACCTCAATACTTTTGCATTGACTTGCATTGATTTTGAATTCTATTTCCATTGCACCCCAATATTTTGCATATATTTGCATTGATTTCGCATTCTATTTCCATTGCACACCAATACTTTTGCATTGACTTGCACTGATTTTGCATTCCATTTCCATTGCACCCCAATAGTTTTGCATTGACTTGCATTGATTTGGCATTCTATTTCCATTGCACACCTATTCTTTTGCATTTATTATCATTGATTTTGCATTCGATTTCCATTGCAACCCAATACATTTGCATTGACTTGCATTGATTTACATTCTATTTCCATTGCACCCCAATATTTTTGCATTTACTTGCATTGATTTTGCATGCTATTTCCATGGCACCCCAATACTTTTGCATTTATTTGCATTAGTTTTGCATTCTATTTCCATTGCACACCAATTCTTTTGCATTTATTACCATTGATTTTGCGTTCTATTTCCATGGCACCCCAATACTTTTGCATTGACTTGCACTGATCTTGCATTCTATTTCCATTGCACACCAACACTTTTGCATTGACTTGCATTGATTTTGAATTCTATTTCCATTGCACCTCAATACTTTTGCATTTATTTGCATTGATTTTGCATTCTATTTCCATTGCACCCCAATACTTTTGCATTGACTTACTTTGATTTTGCATTCCATTTCCATTGCTCCCCAAAACCTTTGCATTTATTAGCATTGGTTTTGCATCCTTTTTCCATTGCACCCCAATAGTTATGCATTGACTTGCATTGATATGGCATTCTATTTCCATTGCATACCAATTCTTTTGCATTTATTATCAATGATTTTGCATTCTATTTCAATTGCAACCCAATACTTTTGGATTGACTTGCATTGATTTTGCATTCTATTTGCATGCACCACAATACTTTTGCATTTATTTGCATTGATTTTGCATTGTATTTCCATTGCACCCCAATACTTTTGCATTGACTTGCACTGATTTTGCATTCTATTTCCTTTACACCGCAATACATTTGCATTGACTTGCACTGATTTTGCATTCCATTTCCATTGCACCCCAAAACTTTTGCATTTATTGCCATTGATTTTGCATTCTATTTCCATTTCACCCCAATAATTTTGCATTTATTAGCATTGGTTTTGCATCCTATTTCCATTGCACCCCAATACTTTTGCATTCACTTGCATTGATTTGGAATTCTATTTCCATTGCACAACAATTCTTTTGCATTTATTGTCATTGATTTTGCATTCTATTTCCATTGCAACCCAATACATTTGCATTGACTTGCATTGATTTACATTTTATTTCCATTGCACCCCAATATTTTTGCATTTACTTGCATTGATTTCGCATGCTATTTCCATGGCACCCCAATACTTTTGCATTTATTTGCAGTGGTTTTGCATTCTATTTCCATTGCACCTCAATACTTTGGCATTTATTTGCATTAGTTTTGCATTCTATTTCCATTGCACCCCAACACTTTTGCATTGACTTGCATTGATTTTGAATTCTATTTCCATTGCACCCCAATATTTTGCATTTATTTGCATTGATTTCGCATTCTATTTCCATTGCACACCAATACTTTTGCATTGACTTGCACTGATTTTGCATTCCATTTCCATTGCACCCCAATAGTTTTGCATTGACTTGCATTGATTTGGCATTCTATTTCCATTGCACACCTATTCTTTTGCATTTATTATCATTGATTTTGCATTCGATTTCCATTGCAACCCAATACATTTGCATTGACTTGCATTGATTTACATTCTATTTCCATTGCACCCCGATATTTTTGCATTTACTTGCATTGATTTTGCATGCTATTTCCATGGCACCCCAATACTTTTGCATTGACTTGCACTGATCTTGCATTCTATTTCCATTGCACCCAACACTTTTGCATTGACTTGCATTGATTTTGAATTCTATTTCCATTGCACCTCAATACTTTTGCATTTATTTGCATTGATTTTGCATTCTATTTCCATTGCACCCCAATACTTTTGCATTGACTTACATTGATTTTGCATTCCATTTCCATTGCTCCCCAAAACCTTTGCATTTATTAGCATTGGTTTTGCATCCTTTTTCCATTGCACCCCAATAGTTATGCATTGACTTGCATTGATATGGCATTCTATTTCCATTGCATACCAATTCTTTTGCATTTATTATCAATGATTTTGCATTCTATTTCATTTGCAACCCAATACTTTTGGATTGACTTGCATTGATTTTGCATTCTATTTGCATGCACCACAATACTTTTGCATTTATTTGCATTGATTTTGCATTGTATTTCCATTGCACCCCAATACTTTTGCATTGACTTGCACTGATTTTGCATTCTATTTCCTTTACACCGCAATACATTTGCATTGACTTGCACTGATTTTGCATTCCATTTCCATTGCACCCCAATAATTTTGCATTTATTTGCATTAGTTTTGCATTCCATTTCCATTGCACCCCAATACTTTTGCATTGACTTGCATTGATTTTGCATGCGATTTTCCATTGCACCCCAATATTTTTCATTTATTTGCACTGATTTTGCATTCGATTTCCATTGCACCCCAACACTTTTGCATTTATTGGCATTGTTTTTGTATCCTTTTTCCATTGCACCCCAATAGTTTTGCATTGACTTGCATTGATTTGGCATTCTATTTCCTTTACACTCCAATAATTTTGCATTGACTTGCACTGATTTTGCATTCTATTTCCATTGCACCCCAATACTTTTGCATTGACTTGCATTGATTTTGAATTCTATTTCCATTGCAACCCAATACTTTTGCATTGACTTGCATTGCTTCTCATTCTATTTCCATTGCACCCCAATACTTTTGCATTGATTTACAATTATTTGGCATTCGATTTCCATTGCACCCCAAAACTTTTGCATTTATTGCCATTGATTTTGCATTCTATTTCCATTGCACCCGAATATTTTTGCATTTACTTGCATTGATATTTCATTCTATTTCCATGGCACCCCAATACTTTTGCATTTATTTGCAGTGATTTTGCATTCTATTTCCATTGCACCCCAATACTTTTGCATTTATTGGCATTGATTTTGCATTCTATTTCCATTGCACCCCAATACTTTTGCATTTATTTGCATTGATTTTGAATTCCATTTCCATTGCACCCTAATATTTTGCATTTATTTGCATTGATTTTGCATTCTATTTCCATTGCAACCCAATACTTTTGCATTGACTTGCATTGATTTTGAATTCTATTTCCATTGCATCCCAATACTTTTGCATTTATTTGCATTAGTTTTGCATTCTATTTCCATTGCACCCCAATACTTTTGCATTGACTTGCACTGATTTTGCATTCCATTTCCATTGCACCCCAAGACTTTTGCATTTATTAGCATTGGTTTTGCATCCTTTTTCCATTGCACCCCAATACTTTTGCATTGACTTGCATTGATTTGGCATTCTATTTCCATTGCACCTCAATACTTTGGCATTTATTTGCATTAGTTTTGCATTCTATTTCCATTGCACCCCAATACTTTTTCATTGACTTGCATTGATTTTGAATTCTATTTCCATTGCACCCCAATAGTTTTGAATTTATTTGCATTGATTTTGCCTTCTATTTCCATTGCACACCAAGACTTTTGCATTGACTTGCACTGATTTTGCATTCTATTTCCATTGCACCCCAATACTTTTGCATTTATTTGCAGTGATTTTGCATTCTATTTCCATTGCACCTCAATACTTTGGCATTCATTTGCATTAGTTTTGCATTCTATTTCCATTGCACCCCAATACTTTTGCGTTGACTTGCATTGATTTTGAATTCTATTTCCATTGCACCCCAATACTTTTGCATTTATTTGCATTGATTTTGCATTCCATTTCCATTGCACCCCACGACTTTTGCATTTATTAGCATTGGTTTTGCATCCTTTTTCCATTGCACCCCAATACTTTTGCATTGACTTGCATTGATTTTGCATGCTATTTCCATTGCACCCCAATACTTTTCATTTATTTGCACTGATTTTGCATTCGATTTCCATTGCACCCCAACACTTTTGCATTTATTGGCATTGTTTTTGCATCCTATTTGCATTGCACCCCAATAGTTTTGCATTAACTTGCATTAGTTTGGCATTCTATTTCCTTTACACTCCAATAATTTTGCATTTATTTGCATTAGTTTTGCATTCTATTTCCATTGCACCCCAATACTTTTGCATTGACTTGCATTGATTTTGCATTTGATTCCATTGCACCCCAACACTTTTGCATTTATTAGCTTTGGTTTTGCATCATATTTCCATTGCACCCCAATACTTTTGCTTTGACTTGCATTGATTTGGCATTCTATTTCCATTGCACACCAATTCTTTTGCATTTATTACCATTGATTTTGCATTCTATTTCCATGGCACCCCAATACTTTTGCATTGACTTGCACTGATCTTGCATTCTATTTCCATTGCACACCAACACTTTTGCATTGACTTGCATTGATTTTGAATTCTATTTCCATTGCACCTCAATACTTTTGCATTTATTTGCATTGATTTTGCATTCTATTTCCATTGCACCCCAATACTTTTGCATTGACTTACTTTGATTTTGCATTCCATTTCCATTGCTCCCCAAAACCTTTGCATTTATTAGCATTGGTTTTGCATCCTTTTTCCATTGCACCCCAATAGTTATGCATTGACTTGCATTGATATGGCATTCTATTTCCATTGCATACCAATTCTTTTACATTTATTATCAATGATTTTGCATTCTATTTCAATTGCAACCCAATACTTTTGGATTGACTTGCATTGATTTTGCATTCTATTTGCATGCACCACAATACTTTTGCATTTATTTGCATTGATTTTGCATTGTATTTCCATTGCACCCCAATACTTTTGCATTGACTTGCACTGATTTTGCATTCTATTTCCTTTACACCGCAATACATTTGCATTGACTTGCACTGATTTTGCATTCCATTTCCATTGCACCCCAAAACTTTTGCATTTATTGCCATTGATTTTGCATTCTATTTCCATTTCACCCCAATAATTTTGCATTTATTTGCATTAGTTTTGCATTCCATTTCCATTGCACCCCAATACTTTTGCATTGACTTGCATTGATTTTGCATGCTATTTCCATTGCACCCCAATATTTTTCATTTATTTGCACTGATTTTGCATTCGATTTCCATTGCACCCCAACACTTTTGCATTTATTGGCATTGTTTTTGCATTCGATTTCCATTGCAACCCAATACATTTGCATTTATTTGCATTAGTTTTGCATTCTATCTCCATTGCACCCCAATACTTTTGCATTGACTTGCATTAATTTTGAATTCTATTTCCATTGCACCCCAATACTTTTGCATTTATTTGCATTGATTTTGCATTCTATTTCCATTGCACCCCAATACTTTTGCATTGACTTACATTGATTTTGCATTCCATTTCCATTGCTCCCCAAAACCTTTGCATTTATTAGCATTGGTTTTGCATCCTTTTTCCATTGCACCCCAATAGTTATGCATTGACTTGCATTGATATGGCATTCTATTTCCATTGCATACCAATTCTTTTGCATTTATTATCAATGATTTTGCATTCTATTTCATTTGCAACCCAATACTTTTGGATTGACTTGCATTGATTTTGCATTCTATTTGCATGCACCACAATACTTTTGCATTTATTTGCAT
Organism: Anolis sagrei; assembly: GCF_037176765.1. NCBI lineage: Eukaryota > Metazoa > Chordata > Lepidosauria > Squamata > Anolidae > Anolis > Anolis sagrei. Next base: position 65,836,613 of record NC_090034.1, read on the forward strand.
TGATTTTGCATTGTATTTCCATTGCACCCCAATACTTTTGCATTGACTTGCACTGATTTTGCATTCTATTTCCTTTACACCGCAATACATTTGCATTGACTTGCACTGATTTTGCATTCCATTTCCATTGCACCCCAAAACTTTTGCATTTATTGCCATTGATTTTGCATTCTCTTTCCATTTCACCCCAATAATTTTGCATTTATTTGCATTAGTTTTGCATTCCATTTCCATTGCACCCCAATACTTTTGCATTGACTTGCATTGATTTTGCATGCTATTTCCATTGCACCCCAATACTTTTCATTTATTTGCACTGATTTTGCATTCGATTTCCATTGCACCCCAACACTTTTGCATTTATTGGCATTGTTTTTGCATCCTATTTGCATTGCACCCCAATACTTTTGCATTAACTTGCATTGGTTTGGCATTCTATTTCCTTTACACTCCAATAATTTTGCATTTATTTGCATTAGTTTTGCATTCTATTTCCATTGCACCCCAATACTTTTGCATTGACTTGCATTGATTTTGCATTTGATTCCATTGCACCCCAACACTTTTGCATTTATTAGCATTGGTTTTGCATCATATTTCCATTGCACCCCAATACTTTTGCATTGACTTGCATTGATTTGGCATTCTATTTCCATTGCACACCAATTCTTTTGCATTTATGCATTTATTAACATTGATTTTGCATTCTATTTCCATTGCAACCCAATACATTTGCATTGACTTGCATTGATTTACATTCTATTTCCATTGCACCCCGATGTTTTTGCATTTATTTGCATTGATTTTGCATTCTATTTCCATTGCACCCCAATACTTTTGCATTGACTTACACTGATTTTGCATTCCATTTCCATTGCTCCCCAAAATCTTTGCATTTATTAGCATTGGTTTTGCATTCTATTTCCATTGCAACACAATACTTTTGCATTGACTTGCATTGCTTTTCATTCCATTTCCATTGCACCCCAATACTTTAGCATTTATTGGCATTGATTTTGCATTCTATTTCCATTGCACCCCAATATTTTTGCATTTAGTTGCATTGATTTTGCATGCTATTTCCATGTCACCCCAATACGTTTGCATTTATTTGCAGTGGTTTTGCATTCTATTTCCATTGCACCTCAATACTTTGGCATTTATTTGAATTAGTTTTCCATTCTATTTCCATTGCACCCCAATACTTTTGCATTGACTTGCATTGATTTTGAATTCTATTTCCATTGCAGCCCAATACTTTTGCATTTATTTGCATTAGTTTTGCATTCTATTTCCATTGCACACCAATACTTTTGCATTGACTTGCATTGATTTTGAATTCTATTTCCATTGCACACCAATTCTTTTGCATTTATTAGCATTGGTTTTGCATCCTTTTTCCATTGCACCCCAATACTTTTTCATTGACTTTCATTGATTTGGCATTCTATTTCCATTGCACCCCAATATTTTGCATTTATTTGCATTGATTTGGCATTCTATTTCCATTGCAACCCAATAGTCTTGCATAGAATTGCACTTCTGTTGCATTTGATTTGCATTGCACCCCAACACTTTTGCATTTATTAGCATTGGTTTTGCATCCTATTTCCATTGCACCCCAATACTTTTGCATTCACTTGCATTTATTTTGCATGCTATTTCCGTGCCACCCCAATAATTTTGCATTTATTGGCATTGATTTTGCATTCTTTTTCCATTGCACCCCAATATTTTTGCATTTACTTGCATTGATTTCGCATGCTATTTCCATGGCACCCCAATACTTTTGCATTTATTTGCAGTGGTTTTGCATTCTATTTCCATTGCACCTCAATACTTTGGCATTTATTTGCATTAGTTTTGCATTCTATTTCCATTGCACCCCAACACTTTTGCATTGACTTGCATTTATTTTGAATTCTATTTCCATTGCACCCCAATATTTTGCATTTATTTGCATTGATTTCGCATTCTATTTCCATTGCACCCCAATACTTTTGCATTGACTTGCATTGATTTGGCATTCTATTTCCATTGCACACCAATTCTTTTGCATTTATTATCATTGATTTTGCATTCGATTTCCATTGCAACCCAATACATTTGCATTGACTTGCATTGATTTACATTCTATTTCCATTGCACCCCAATATTTTTGCATTTACTTGCATTGATTTTGCATGCTATTTCCATGGCACCCCAATACTTTTGCATTTATTTGCATTAGTTTTGCATTCTATTTCCATTGCACCCCAATACTTTTGCATTGACTTGCATTAATTTTGAATTCTATTTCCATTGCACCCCAATACTTTTGCATTTATTTGCATTGATTTGGCATTCTATTTCCATTGCAACCCAATAGTCTTGCATAGAATTGCACTTCTGTTGCATTTGATTTGCATTGCACCCCAACACTTTTGCATTTATTAGCATTGGTTTTGCATCCTATTTCCATTGCACCCCACTACTTTTGCATTCACTTGCATTTATTTTGCATGCTATTTCCGTGCCACCCCAATAATTTTGCATTTATTGGCATTGATTTTGCATTCTTTTTCCATTGCACCCCAATATTTTTGCATTTACTTGCATTGATTTCGCATGCTATTTCCATGGCACCCCAATACTTTTGCATTTATTTGCAGTGGTTTGGCATTCTATTTCCATTGCACCTCAATACTTTGGCATTTATTTGCATTAGTTTTGCATTCTATTTCCATTGCACCCCAACACTTTTGCATTGACTTGCATTTATTTTGAATTCTATTTCCATTGCACCCCAATATTTTGCATTTATTTGCATTGATTTCGCATTCTATTTCCATTGCACCCCAATACTTTTGCATTGACTTGCACTGATTTTGCATCCTATTTGCATTGCACCCCAATACTTTTGCATTGACTTGCATTGATTTGGCATTCTATTTCCATTGCACACCAATTCTTTTGCATTTATTATCATTGATTTTGCATTCGATTTCCATTGCAACCCAATACATTTGCATTGACTTGCATTGATTTACATTCTATTTCCATTGCACCCCAATATTTTTGCATTTACTTGCATTGATTTTGCATGCTATTTCCATGGCACCCCAATACTTTTGCATTTATTTGCATTAGTTTTGCATTCTATTTCCATTGCACCCCAATACTTTTGCATTGACTTGCATTAATTTTGAATTCTATTTCCATTGCACCCCAATACTTTTGCATTTATTTGCATTGATTTTGCATTCTATTTCCATTGTACACCAATTCTTTTGTGTTTATTTGCATTGATTTTGCATTCTATTTCCATTGCAACCCAATACTTTTGCATTGACTTGCATTGCTTTTCATTCTATTTCCATTGCACCCCAATACTTTTGCATTTATTTGCAGTGGTTTTGCATTCTATTTCCATTGCACCTCAATACTTTGGCATTTATTTGCATTAGTTTTACATTCTATTTCCATTGCACCCCAACACTTTTGCATTGACTTGCATTTATTTTGAATTCTATTTCCATTGCACCCCAATATTTTGCATTTATTTGCATTGATTTGGCATTCTATTTCCATTGCACCCCAATACTTTTGCATTGACTTGCACTGATTTTGCATTTGATTCCATTGCACCCCAACACATTTGCATTTATTAGCTTTGGTTTTGCATCATATTTCCATTGCACCCCTATACTTTTGCATTGACTTGCATTGATTTGGCATTCTATTTCCATTGCACACCAATTCTTTTGCATTTATGCATTTATTAACATTGATTTTGCATTCTATTTCCATTGCAACCCAATACATTTGCATTGACTTGCATTGATTTACATTCTATTTCCATTGCACCCCGATATTTTTGCATTTATTTGTATTGATTTTGCATTCTATTTCCATTGCACCCCAATACTTTTGCATTGACTTACACTGATTTTGCATTCCATTTCCATTGCTCCCCAAAATCTTTGCATTTATTAGCATTGGTTTTGCATTCTATTTCCATTGCAACACAATACTTTTGCATTGACTTGCATTGCTTTTCATTCTATTTCCATTGCACCCCTATACTTTAGCATTTATTGGCATTGATTTTGCATTCTATTTCCATTGCACCCCAATATATTTGCATTTAGTTGCATTGATTTTGCATGCTATTTCCATGTCACCCCAATACGTTTGCATTTATTTGCAGTGGTTTTGCATTCTATTTCCATTGCACCTCAATACTTTGGCATTTATTTGAATTAGTTTTCCATTCTATTTCCATTGCACCCCAATACTTTTGCATTGACTTGCATTGATTTTGAATTCTATTTCCATTGCAGCCCAATACTTTTGCATTTATTTGCATTAGTTTTGCTTTCTATTTCCATTGTAAACCAATATTTTTGCATTGACTTGCATTGATTTTGAATTCTATTTCCATTGCACCCCAATACTTTTTCATTGACTTTCATTGATTTGGCATTCTATTTCCATTGCACCCCAATATTTTGCATTTATTTGCATTGATTTGGCATTCTATTTCCATTGCAACCCAATAGTCTTTAATAGAATTGCACTTCTGTTGCATTTGATTTGCATTGCACCCCAACACTTTTGCATTTATTAGCATTGGTTTTGCATCCTATTTCCATTGCACTCCAATACTTTTGCATTCACTTGCATTGATTTGGAATTCTATTTCCATTGCACAACAATTCTTTTGCATTTATTGTCATTGATTTTGCATTCTATTTCCATTGCAACCCAATACATTTGCATTGACTTGCATTGATTTACATTTTATTTCCATTGCACCCCAATATTTTTGCATTTACTTGCATTGATTTCGCATGCTATTTCCATGGCACCCCAATACTTTTGCATTTATTTGCAGTGGTTTTGCATTCTATTTCCATTGCACCTCAATACTTTTGCATTGACTTGCATTGATTTTGAATTCTATTTCCATTGCACCCCAATATTTTGCATTTATTTGCATTGATTTCGCATTCTATTTCCATTGCACACCAATACTTTTGCATTGACTTGCACTGATTTTGCATTCCATTTCCATTGCACCCCAATAGTTTTGCATTGACTTGCATTGATTTGGCATTCTATTTCCATTGCACACCTATTCTTTTGCATTTATTATCATTGATTTTGCATTCGATTTCCATTGCAACCCAATACATTTGCATTGACTTGCATTGATTTACATTCTATTTCCATTGCACCCCAATATTTTTGCATTTACTTGCATTGATTTTGCATGCTATTTCCATGGCACCCCAATACTTTTGCATTTATTTGCATTAGTTTTGCATTCTATTTCCATTGCACACCAATTCTTTTGCATTTATTACCATTGATTTTGCATTCTATTTCCATGGCACCCCAATACTTTTGCATTGACTTGCACTGATCTTGCATTCTATTTCCATTGCACACCAACACTTTTGCATTGACTTGCATTGATTTTGAATTCTATTTCCATTGCACCTCAATACTTTTGCATTTATTTGCATTGATTTTGCATTCTATTTCCATTGCACCCCAATACTTTTGCATTGACTTACTTTGATTTTGCATTCCATTTCCATTGCTCCCCAAAACCTTTGCATTTATTAGCATTGGTTTTGCATCCTTTTTCCATTGCACCCCAATAGTTATGCATTGACTTGCATTGATATGGCATTCTATTTCCATTGCATACCAATTCTTTTGCATTTATTATCAATGATTTTGCATTCTATTTCAATTGCAACCCTATACTTTTGGATTGACTTGCATTGATTTTGCATTCTATTTGCATGCACCACAATACTTTTGCATTTATTTGCATTGATTTTGCATTGTATTTCCATTGCACCCCAATACTTTTGCATTGACTTGCACTGATTTTGCATTCTATTTCCTTTACACCGCAATACATTTGCATTGACTTGCACTGATTTTGCATTCCATTTCCATTGCACCCCAAAACTTTTGCATTTATTGCCATTGATTTTGCATTCTATTTCCATTTCACCCCAATAATTTTGCATTTATTAGCATTGGTTTTGCATCCTATTTCCATTGCACCCCAATACTTTTGCATTCACTTGCATTGATTTGGAATTCTATTTCCATTGCACAACAATTCTTTTGCATTTATTGTCATTGATTTTGCATTCTATTTCCATTGCAACCCAATACATTTGCATTGACTTGCATTGATTTACATTTTATTTCCATTGCACCCCAATATTTTTGCATTTACTTGCATTGATTTCGCATGCTATTTCCATGGCACCCCAATACTTTTGCATTTATTTGCAGTGGTTTTGCATTCTATTTCCATTGCACCTCAATACTTTGGCATTTATTTGCATTAGTTTTGCATTCTATTTCCATTGCACCCCAACACTTTTGCATTGACTTGCATTGATTTTGAATTCTATTTCCATTGCACCCCAATATTTTGCATTTATTTGCATTGATTTCGCATTCTATTTCCATTGCACACCAATACTTTTGCATTGACTTGCACTGATTTTGCATTCCATTTCCATTGCACCCCAATAGTTTTGCATTGACTTGCATTGATTTGGCATTCTATTTCCATTGCACACCTATTCTTTTGCATTTATTATCATTGATTTTGCATTCCATTTCCATTGCAACCCAATACATTTGCATTGACTTGCATTGATTTACATTCTATTTCGATTGCACCCCAATATTTTTGCTTTTTCTTGCATTGATTTTGCATGCTATTTCCATGGCACCCCAATACTTTTGCATTTATTTGCATTAGTTTTGCATTCTATTTCCATTGCACCCCAATACTTTTGCATTGACTCGCATTAATTTTGAATTCTATTTGCATTGCACCCCAATACTTTTGCATTTATTTGCATTGATTTTGCATTCTATTTCCATTGTACACCAATTCTTTTGCGTTTATTTGCATTGATTTTGCATTCTATTTCCATGGCAACTTAATACTTTTGCATTGACTTGCATTGCTTTTCATTCTATTTCCATTGCACCCCAATACTTTTGCATTGATTTGCAATGATTTTGCATTCGATTTCCATTACACCCCAATAATTTTGCATTTATTGGCATTGATTTTGCATTCTATTTCCATTGCACCCCAATAGTTATGCATTGACTTGCATTGATTTTGAATTCTATTTCCATTGCACCTCAATACTTTTGCATTCATTTGCATTGATTTTGCATTCTATTTCCATTGCACCCCAATACTTTTTCATTGACTTACATTGATTTTCCATTCCATTTCCATTGCTCCCAAAAATCTTTGCATTTATTAGCATTGGTTTTGCATCCTTTTTCCATTGCACCCCAATAGTTATGCATTGACTTGCATGGATATGGCATTCTATTTCCATTGCACACCAATTCTTTTGCATTTATTATCAATGATTTTGCATTCTATTTCAATTGCAACCCAATACTTTTGCATTGACTTGCATTGATTTTGCATTCTATTTGCATGCACCACAATACTTTTGCATCGACTTGCACTGATTTTGCATTCTATTTCCATTGCACGCCAATACTTTTGCATTGACTTGCTTTGATTTGGCATTCTATTTCCATTGCACTCCAATAATTTTGCATTTTTTCCATTGATTTTGCATTCGATTTCCTTTGCACCCCAATATTTTGCATTTATTTGCATTGATTTTGCATTCTTTTTCCATGGCACCCCAATACTTTTGCATTGACTTGCACTGATTTTGCATCCTATTTCCATTGCACGCCAATACTTTTGCATTGACTTGCTTTGATTTGGCATTCTATTTCCATTGCACACCAATTCTTTTGCATTTATCATCATTGATTTGGCATTCTATTTCCATTGCACCCCAATACTTTTGCACTGATTTGCATTGATTTTGCATTCAATTTCCATTACACCCCAATGCTTTTGCATTGACTTGCTTTGGTTTTGCTTTCTATTTCCATTGCATCCCAATACTTTTGCATTGACTTGCATTGATTTACATTCTATTTCCATTGCACCCGAATAATTTTGCATTTACTTGCACTGATTTTGCATGCTATTTCCATGGCACCACAATACTTTTGCATTGACTTGCACTGATTTTGCATTTGATTTCCGTTGCTCCCCAACACTTTTGCATTTATTAGCAATGGTTTTGCATCCTATTTCCTTTGCACCCCAATACTTTTGCTTTGACTTGCATTGATTTGGCATTCTATTTCCATTGCACACCAATTCTTTTGCATTTATTATCATTGATTTTGCATTCTATTTCCATTGCAACCCAATACATTTGCATTGACTTGCATTGATTTACATTCTATTTCGATTGCACCCCAATATTTTTGCTTTTTCTTGCATTGATTTTGCATGCTATTTCCATGGCACCCCAATACTTTTGCATTTATTTGCATTAGTTTTGCATTCTATTTCCATTGCACCCCAATACTTTTGCATTGACTCGCATTAATTTTGAATTCTATTTGCATTGCACCCCAATACTTTTGCATTTATTTGCATTGATTTTGCATTCTATTTCCATTGTACACCAATTTTTTTGCGTTTATTTGCATTGATTTTGCATTCTATTTCCATGGCAACTTAATACTTTTGCATTGACTTGCATTGCTTTTCATTCTATTTCCATTGCACCCCAATACTTTTGCATTGATTTGCAATGATTTTGCATTCGATTTCCATTACACCCCAATAATTTTGCATTTATTGGCATTGATTTTGCATTCTATTTCCATTGCACCCCAATAGTTATGCATTGACTTGCATTGATTTTGAATTCTATTTCCATTGCACCTCAATACTTTTGCATTCATTTGCATTGATTTTGCATTCTATTTCCATTGCACCCCAATACTTTTTCATTGACTTACATTGATTTTCCATTCCATTTCCATTGCTCCCAAAAATCTTTGCATTTATTAGCATTGGTTTTGCATCCTTTTTCCATTGCACCCCAATAGTTATGCATTGACTTGCATGGATATGGCATTCTATTTCCATTGCACACCAATTCTTTTGCATTTATTATCAATGATTTTGCATTCTATTTCTATTGCAACCCAATACTTTTGCATTGACTTGCATTGATTTTGCATTCTATTTGCATGCACCACAATACTTTTGCATCGACTTGCACTGATTTTGCATTCTATTTCCATTGCACACCAATTCTTTTGCATTTATTATCAATGATTTTGCATTCTATTTCAATTGCAACCCAATACTTTTGCATTGACTTGCATTGATTTTGCATTCTATTTCCATTGCACCACAATACTTTTGCATTGACTTGCATTGATTTTGCATTCTATTTCCATTGCACTCCAATAATTTTGCATTTTTTCCATTGATTTTGCATTCGATTTCCTTTGCACCCCAATATTTTGCATTTATTTGCATTGATTTTGCATTCTTTTTCCATGGCACCCCAATACTTTTGCATTGACTTGCACTGATTTTGCATCCTATTTCCATTGCACCCCAATACTTTTGCATTGACTTGCATTGATTTGGCATTCTATTTCCACTGCACCCCAATACTTTTGCATTGACTTGCACTGATTTTGCATTTGATTTCCGTTGCACCCCAACACTTTTGCATTTATTAGCATTGGTTTTGCATCCTATTTCCTTTGCACCCCAATACTTTTGCTTTGACTTGCATTGATTTGGCATTCTATTTCCATTGCACACCAATTCTTTTGCATTTATTATCATTGATTTTGCATTCTATTTCCATTGCAACCCAATACATTTGCATTGACTTGCATTGATTTACATTCTATTTCGATTGCACCCCAATATTTTTGCTTTTTCTTGCATTGATTTTGCATGCTATTTCCATGGCACCCCAATATTTTGCATTTATTTGCATTAGTTTTGCATTCTATTTCCATTGCACCCCAATACTTTTGCATTGACTCGCATTAATTTTGAATTTTATTTGCATTGCACCCCAATACTTTTGCATTTATTTGCATTGATTTTGCATTCTATTTCCATTGTACACCAATTCTTTTGCGTTTATTTGCATTGATTTTGCATTCTATTTCCATGGCAACCCAATACTTTTGCATTGACTTGCATTGCTTTTCATTCTATTTCCATTGCACCCCAATACTTTTGCATTTATTTGCATTGATTTTGCATTCTATTTCCATTGCACTCCAATAATTTTGTATTTTTTCCATTGATTTTGCATTCGATTTCCTTTGCACCCCAATATTTTTCATTTATTTGCATTGATTTTGCATTCTTTTTCCATGGCACCCCAATACTTTTGCATTGACTTGCACTGATTTTGCATCCTATTTCCATTGCACGCCAATACTTTTGCATTGACTTGCATTGATTTGGCATTCTATTTCCATTGCACACCAATTCTTTTGCATTTATCATCATTGATTTGGCATTCTATTTCCATTGCACCCCAATACTTTTGCACTGATTTGCATTGATTTTACATTCGATTTCCATTACACCCCAATGCTTTTGCATTGACTTGCTTTGGTTTTGCTTTCTATTTCCATTGCATCCCAATACTTTTGCATTGACTTGCATTGATTTACTTTCTATTTCCATTGCACCCGAATAATTTTGCATTTACTTGCACTGATTTTGCATGCTATTTCCATGGCACCACAATACTTTTGCATTTATTTGCATTAGTTTTGCATTCTATTTCCATTGCATCCCAACACTTTTGCATTGACTTGCATTGATTTTGAATTCTATTTCCATTGCACCCCAATACTTTTGCATTGACTTACACTGATTTTGCATTCTATTTCCATTGTACCCCAATACTTTTGCATTGACTCGCATTAATTTTGAATTCTATTTGCATTGCACCCCAATACTTTTGCATTTATTTGCATTGATTTTGCATTCTATTTCCATTGTACACCAATTCTTTTGCGTTTATTTGCATTGATTTTGCATTCTATTTCTATTGCACCCCAATACTTTTGCATTGACTTACATTGATTTTGCATTCCATTTCCATTGCTCCCCAAAATCTTTGCATTTATTAGCATTGGTTTTGCATCCTTTTTCCATTGCACCCCAATAGTTATGCATTGACTTGCATGGATATGGCATTCTATTTCCATTGCACACCAATTTTTTGCATTTATTATCAATGATTTTCCATTCTATTTCAATTGCAACCCAATACTTTTGCATTGACTTGCATTGATTTTGCATTCTATTTGCATGCACCACAATACTTTTGCATCGACTTGCACTGATTTTGCATTCTATTTCCATTGCACACCAATTCTTTTGCATTTATTATCAATGATTTTGCATTCTATTTCAATTGCAACCCAATACTTTTGCATTGACTTGCATTGATTTTGCATTCTATTTCCATTGCACCACAATACTTTTGCATTTATTTGCATTGATTTTGCATTCTATTTCATTGCACTCCAATAATTTTGCATTTTTTCCATTGATTTTGCATTCGATTTCCTTTGCACCCCAATATTTTGCATTTATTTGCATTGATTTTGCATTCTTTTTCCATGGCACCCCAATACTTTTGCATTGACTTGCACTGATTTTGCATCCTATTTCCATTGCACGCCAATACTTTTGCATTGACTTGCTTTGATTTGGCATTCTATTTCCATTGCACACCAATTCTTTTGCATTTATCATCATTGATTTGGCATTCTATTTCCATTGCACCCCAATACTTTTGCACTGATTTGCATTGATTTTGCATTCGATTTCCATTACACCCCAATGCTTTTGCATTGACTTGCTTTGGTTTTGCTTTCTATTTCCATTGCATCCCAATACTTTTGCATTGACTTGCATTGATTTACATTCTATTTCCATTGCACCCGAATAATTTTGCATTTACTTGCACTGATTTTGCATGCTATTTCCATGGCACCACAATACTTTTGCATTTATTTGCATTAGTTTTGCATTCTATTTCCATTGCATCCCAACACTTTTGCATTGACTTGCATTGATTTTGAATTCTATTTCCATTGCACCCCAATACTTTTGCATTGACTTACACTGATTTTGCATTCCATTTCCATTGTACCCCAATACTTTTGTATTGACTTGCACTGATTTTTCATTCCATTTCCATTGCACCCCAAGACATTTGCATTTATTAGCATTGGTTTTGCATCCCTTTTCCATTGCACCCCAATAATTTTGTATTGACTTCCACTGATTTTTCATTCCATTTCCATTGCACCCCAAAACTTTTGCATTTATTAGCATTGGTTTTGCATCCTATTTCCATTGCACCTCAATACTTTTGCATTGATTTGCTCTGATTTTGCATTCGATTTCCATTGCACACCAATTCTTTTGCATTTATTATCATTGATTTTGCATTCTATTTCGAATGCAAGTCAATACTTTTGCATTTACTTGCATTGATTTTGCACGCTATTTCCATGGCACCCCAATACTTTTGCATTTATTTGCAGTGATTTTGCATTCTATTTCCATTGCACCTCAATACTTTGGCATTCATTTGCATTAGTTTTGCATTCTATTTCCATTGCACCCCAATACTTTTGCGTTGACTTGCATTGATTTTGAATTCTATTTCCATTGCACCCCAATACTTTTGCATTTATTTGCAGTGATTTTGCATTCTATTTCCATTGCACCTCAATACTTTGGCATTCATTTGCATTAGTTTTGCATTCTATTTCCATTGCACCCCAATACTTTTGCGTTGACTTGCATTGATTTTGAATTCTATTTCCATTGCACCCCAATACTTTTGCATTTATTTGCATGGATTTTGAATTCTATTTCCATTGCACCCCAATACTTTTGCATTGACTTGCATTGATTTGGCATTGTATTTCCATTGCAAACCAATTCTTTTGCATTTATTAGCATTGATTTTGCATTCTATTTCAATTGCACCCCAATAATTTTGCATTTAATTGATTTGATTTGGCATTCTATTTCTATTGCACCAAATACATTTGCATTGACTTGCATTGATTTTGCATTCTATTTCCTTTACACCCCAATACTTTTGCATTGACTTGCATTGATTTTGCATTCTATTTCCATTGCACCCCAATACTTTTGCATTTACTTCCATTGATTTTGCATTCCATTTCCATTGCACCCCAAAACTTTTGCATTTATTGCCATTGATTTTGCATTCTATTTCCTTAACACTCCAATAATTTTGCATTTATTTGCATTAGTTTTGCATTCTATTTCCATTGCACCCCAATACTTTTGCATTGACTTGCATTGATTTTGCATTTGATTCCATTGCACCCCAACACTTTTGCATTTATTAGCATTGGTTTTGCATCATATTTCCATTGCACTCCAATACTTTTGCATTGACTTGCATTGATTTGGCATTCTATTTCCATTGCACACCAATTCTTTTGCATTTATTACCATTGATTTTGCATTCTATTTCCTTTGCAACCAAATACATTTGCATTGACTTGCATTGATTTACATTCTATTTCCATTGCACCCCGATATTTTTGCATTTACTTGCATTGATTTTGCATTCTATTTCCATGGCACCCCAATACTTTTGCATTGACTTGCACTGATCTTGCATTCTATTTCCATTGCACACCAACACTTTTGCATTGACTTGCATTGATTTTGAATTCTATTTCCATTGCACCTCAATACTTTTGCATTTATTTGCATTGATTTTGCATTCTATTTCCATTGCACCCCAATACTTTTGCATTGACTTACATTGATTTTGCATTCCATTTCCATTGCTCCCCAAAACCTTTGCATTTATTAGCATTGGTTTTGCATCCTTTTTCCATTGCACCCCAATAGTTATGCATTGACTTGCATTGATATGGCATTCTATTTCCATTGCATACCAATTCTTTTGCATTTATTATCAATGATTTTGCATTCTATTTCAATTGCAACCCAATACTTTTGGATTGACTTGCATTGATTTTGCATTCTATTTGCATGCACCACAATACTTTTGCATTTATTTGCATTGATTTTGCATTGTATTTCCATTGCACCCCAATACTTTTGCATTGACTTGCACTGATTTTGCATTCTATTTCCTTTACACCGCAATACATTTGCATTGACTTGCACTGATTTTGCATTCCATTTCCATTGCACCCCAAAACTTTTGCATTTATTGCCATTGATTTTGCATTCTATTTCCATTTCACCCCAATAATTTTGCATTTATTTGCATTAGATTTGCATTCCATTTCCATTGCACCCCAATACTTTTGCATTGACTTGCATTGATTTTGCATGCTATTTCCATTGCACCCCAATATTTTTCATTTATTTGCACTGATTTTGCATTAGATTTCCATTGCACACCAATTCTTTTGCATTTATTATCATTTATTTTGCATTCTATTTCCATTGCAACCCAATACATTTGCATTGACTTGCATTGATTTACATTCTATTTCCATTGCACCCCAATATTTTTGCATTTACTTGCATTGATTTTGCATGCTATTTCCATGGCACCCCAATACTTTTGCATTTATTTGCATTAGTTTTGCATTCTATTTCCATTGCACCCCAATACTTTTGCATTGACTTGCATTAATTTTGAATTCTATTTCCATTGCACCCCAATACATTTGCATTTATTTGCATTGATTTTGCATTCTATTTCCATTGTACACCAATTCTTTTGTGTTTATTTGCATTGATTTTGCATTCTATTTCCATTGCAACCCAATACTTTTGCATTGACTTGCATTGCTTTTCATTCTATTTCCATTGCACCCCAATACTTTTGCATTGATTTGCAATGATTTTGCATTCTATTTCCATTGCACCCCAATAATTTTGCATTTATTGGCATTGATTTTGCATTCTATTTCCATTGCACCCCAATATTTTTGCATTTATTTGCAGTGGTTTTGCATTCTATTTCCATTGCACCTCAATACTTTGGCATTTATTTGCATTAGTTTTGCATTCTATTTCCATTGCACCCCAACACTTTTGCATTGACTTGCATTGATTTTGAATTCTATTTCCATTGCACCCCAATATTTTGCATTTATTTGCATTGATTTGGCATTCTATTTCCATTGCACCCCAAGACTTTTGCATTGACTTGCACTGATTTTGCATTCCATTTCCATTGCACCCCAAGACTTTTGCATTGACTTGCATTGATTTGGCATTCTATTTCCTTTGCACACCAATTCTTTTACATTTATTATCATTGATTTTGCATTCGATTTCCATTGCAACCCAATACATTTGCATTGACTTGCATCGATTTCCATTCTATTTCCATTGCACCCCAATATTTTTGCATTTACTTGCATTGATTTTGCATGCTATTTCCATCGCACCCCAATACTTTTGCATTTATTTGCATTAGTTTTGCATTCTATTTCCATTGCACCCCAATACTTTTTTTTGACTTGCATTAATTTTGAATTCTATTTCCATTGCACCCCAATACTTTTGCATTTATTTGCATTGATTTTGCATTCTATTTCCATTGTACACCAATTCTTTTGTGTTTATTTGCATTGATTTTGCATTCTATTTCCATTGCAACCCAATACTTTTGCATTGACTTGCATTGCTTTTCATTCTATTTCCATTGCACCCCAATACTTTTGCATTGATTTGCAATGATTTTGCATTCGATTTCCATTGCACCCCAATAATTTTGCATTTATTGGCATTGATTTTGCATTCTATTTCCATTGCACCCCAATATTTTTGCATTTACTTGCATTGATTTCGCATGCTATTTCCATGGCACCCCAATACTTTTGCATTTATTTGCAGTGGTTTTGCATTCTATTTCCATTGCACCTCAATACTTTGGCATTTATTTGCATTAGTTTTACATTCTATTTCCATTGCACCCCAATATTTTTGCATTTACTTGCATTGATTTTGCATGCTATTTCCATGGCACCCCAATACTTTTGCATTTATTTGCATTAGTTTTGCATTCTATTTCCATTGCACCCCAATACTTTTGCATTGACTTGCATTAATTTTGAATTCTATTTCCATTGCACCCCAATACTTTTGCATTGACTTGCATTGATTTGGCATTCTATTTCCATTGCACACCAATTCTTTTGCATTTATTATCATTTATTTTGCATTCTATTTCCATTGCAACCCAATACATTTGCATTGACTTGCATTGATTTACATTCTATTTCCATTGCACCCCAATATTTTTGCATTTACTTGCATTGATTTTGCATGCTATTTCCATGGCACCCCAATACTTTTGCATTTATTTGCATTAGTTTTGCATTCTATTTCCATTGCACCCCAATACTTTTGCATTGACTTGCATTAATTTTGAATTCTATTTCCATTGCACCCCAATACTTTTGCATTTATTTGCATTGATTTTGCATTCTATTTCCATTGTACACCAATTCTTTTGTGTTTATTTGCATTGATTTTGCATTCTATTTCCATTGCAACCCAATACTTTTGCATTGACTTGCATTGCTTTTCATTCTATTTCCATTGCACCCCAATACTTTTGCATTGATTTGCAATGATTTTGCATTCGATTTCCATTGCACCCCAATAATTTTGCATTTATTGGCATTGATTTTGCATTCTATTTCCATTGCACCCCAATATTTTTGCATTTATTTGCAGTGGTTTTGCATTCTATTTCCATTGCACCTCAATACTTTGGCATTTATTTGCATTAGTTTTGCATTCTATTTCCATTGCACCCCAACACTTTTGCATTGACTTGCATTGATTTTGAATTCTATTTCCATTGCACCCCAATATTTTGCATTTATTTGCATTGATTTGGCATTCTATTTCCATTGCACCCCAAGACTTTTGCATTGACTTGCACTGATTTTGCATTCCATTTCCATTGCACCCCAAGACTTTTGCATTGACTTGCATTGATTTGGCATTCTATTTCCTTTGCACACCAATTCTTTTGCATTTATTATCATTGATTTTGCATTCTATTTCCATTGCACCCCAATACTTTTTTTTGACTTGCATTAATTTTGAATTCTATTTCCATTGCACCCCAATACTTTTGCATTTATTTGCATTGATTTTGCATTCTATTTCCATTGCACCCCAGTAGTTATGCATTGACTTGCATTGATTTTGAATTCTATTTCCATTGCACCTCAATACTTTTGCATTCATTTGCATTGATTTTGCATTCTATTTCCATTGCACCCCAATACTTTTTCATTGACTTACATTGATTTTCCATTCCATTTCCATTGCTCCCAAAAATCTTTGCATTTATTAGCATTGGTTTTGCATCCTTTTTCCATTGCACCCCAATAGTTATGCATTGACTTGCATGGATATGGCATGGTATTTCCATTGCACCCCAATATTTTTGCATTTATTTGCATTGATTTCGCATGCTATTTCCATGGCACCCCAATACTTTTGCATTTATTTGCATTAGTTTTGCATTCTATTTCCATTGCACCCCAACACTTTTGCATTGACTTGCATTGATTTTGAATTCTATTTCCATTGCACCCCAATATTTTGCATTTATTTGCACTGATTTCGCATTCTATTTCCATTGCACCCCAATACTTTTGCATTGACTTGCACTGATTTTGCATTCCATTTCCATTGCACCCCAATAGTTTTGCATTGACTTGCATTGATTTGGCATTCTATTTCCATTGCACACCAATACTTTTGCATTTATTTGCATGGATTTTGCATTCGATTTCCATTACACCCCAATAATTTTGCATTTATTGGCATTGATTTTGCATTCTATTTCCATTGCACCCCAATAGTTATGCATTGACTTGCATTGATTTTGAATTCTATTTCCATTGCACCTCAATACTTTTGCATTCATTTGCATTGATTTTGCATTCTATTTCCATTGCACCCCAATACTTTTTCATTGACTTACATTGATTTTCCATTCCATTTCCATTGCTCCCAAAAATCTTTGCATTTATTAGCATTGGTTTTGCATCCTTTTTCCATTGCACCCCAATAGTTATGCATTGACTTGCATGGATATGGCATTGTATTTCCATTGCACACCAATTCTTTTGCATTTATTATCAATGATTTTGCATTCTATTTCAATTGCAACCCAATACTTTTGCATTGACTTGCATTGATTTTGCATTCTATCTGCATGCACCACAATACTTTTGCATCGACTTGCACTGATTTTGCATTCTATTTCCATTGCACACCAATTCTTTTGCATTTATTATCAATGATTTTGCATTCTATTTCAATTGCAACCCAATACTTTTGCATTGACTTGCATTGATTTTGCATTCTATTTCCATTGCACCACAATACTTTTGCATTTATTTGCATTGATTTTGCATTCTATTTCCATTGCACTCCAATAATTTTGCATTTTTTCCATTGATTTTGCATTCGATTTCCTTTGCACCCCAATATTTTGCATTTATTTGCATTGATTTTGCATTCTTTTTCCATGGCACCCCAATACTTTTGCATTGACTTGCACTGATTTTGCATCCTATTTCCATTGCACCCCAATACTTTTGCATTGACTTGCATTGATTTGGCATTCTATTTCCACTGCACCCCAATACTTTTGCATTGACTTGCACTGATTTTGCATTTGATTTCCGTTGCACCCCAACACTTTTGCATTTATTAGCATTGGTTTTGCATCCTATTTCCTTTGCACCCCAATACTTTTGCTTTGACTTGCATTGATTTGGCATTCTATTTCCATTGCACACCAATTCTTTTGCATTTATTATCATTGATTTTGCATTCTATTTCCATTGCAACCCAATACATTTGCATTGACTTGCATTGATTTACATTCTATTTCGATTGCACCCCAATATTTTTGCTTTTTCTTGCATTGATTTTGCATGCTATTTCCATGGCACCCCAATATTTTGCATTTATTTGCATTAGTTTTGCATTCTATTTCCATTGCACCCCAATACTTTTGCATTGACTCGCATTAATTTTGAATTTTATTTGCATTGCACCCCAATACTTTTGCATTTATTTGCATTGATTTTGCATTCTATTTCCATTGTACACCAATTCTTTTGCGTTTATTTGCATTGATTTTGCATTCTATTTCCATGGCAACCCAATACTTTTGCATTGACTTGCATTGCTTTTCATTCTATTTCCATTGCACCCCAATACTTTTGCATTTATTTGCATTGATTTTGCATTCTATTTCCATTGCACTCCAATAATTTTGTATTTTTTTCATTGATTTTGCATTCGATTTCCTTTGCACCCCAATATTTTGCATTTATTTGCATTGATTTTGCATTCTTTTTCCATGGCACCCCAATACTTTTGCATTGACTTGCACTGATTTTGCATCCTATTTCCATTGCACGCCAATACTTTTGCATTGACTTGCATTGATTTGGCATTCTATTTCCATTGCACACCAATTCTTTTGCATTTATCATCATTGATTTGGCATTCTATTTCCATTGCACCCCAATACTTTTGCACTGATTTGCATTGATTTTGCATTCGATTTCCATTACACCCCAATGCTTTTGCATTGACTTGCTTTGGTTTTGCTTTCTATTTCCATTGCATCCCAATACTTTTGCATTGACTTGCATTGATTTACATTCTATTTCCATTGCACCCGAATAATTTTGCATTTACTTGCACTGATTTTGCATGCTATTTCCATGGCACCACAATACTTTTGCATTTATTTGCATTAGTTTTGCATTCTATTTCCATTGCATCCCAACACTTTTGCATTGACTTGCATTGATTTTGAATTCTATTTCCATTGCACCCCAATACTTTTGCATTGACTTACACTGATTTTGCATTCTATTTCCATTGTACCCCAACACTTTTGCATTGACTTGCATTGATTTTGAATTCTATTTCCATTGCACCTCAATACTTTTGCATTTATTTGCATTGATTTTGCATTCTATTTCTATTGCACCCCAATACTTTTGCATTGACTTACATTGATTTTGCATTCCATTTCCATTGCTCCCCAAAATCTTTGCATTTATTAGCATTGGTTTTGCATCCTTTTTCCATTGCACCCCAATAGTTATGCATTGACTTGCATGGATATGGCATTCTATTTCCATTGCACACCAATTTTTTGCATTTATTATCAATGATTTTCCATTCTATTTCAATTGCAACCCAATACTTTTGCATTGACTTGCATTGATTTTGCATTCTATTTGCATGCACCACAATACTTTTGCATCGACTTGCACTGATTTTGCATTCTATTTCCATTGCACACCAATTCTTTTGCATTTATTATCAATGATTTTGCATTCTATTTCAATTGCAACCCAATACTTTTGCATTGACTTGCATTGATTTTGCATTCTATTTCCATTGCACCACAATACTTTTGCATTTATTTGCATTGATTTTGCATTCTATTTCATTGCACTCCAATAATTTTGCATTTTTTCCATTGATTTTGCATTCGATTTCCTTTGCACCCCAATATTTTGCATTTATTTGCATTGATTTTGCATTCTTTTTCCATGGCACCCCAATACTTTTGCATTGACTTGCACTGATTTTGCATCCTATTTCCATTGCACGCCAATACTTTTGCATTGACTTGCTTTGATTTGGCATTCTATTTCCATTGCACACCAATTCTTTTGCATTTATCATCATTGATTTGGCATTCTATTTCCATTGCACCCCAATACTTTTGCACTGATTTGCATTGATTTTGCATTCAATTTCCATTACACCCCAATGCTTTTGCATTGACTTGCTTTGGTTTTGCTTTCTATTTCCATTGCATCCCAATACTTTTGCATTGACTTGCATTGATTTACATTCTATTTCCATTGCACCCGAATAATTTTGCATTTACTTGCACTGATTTTGCATGCTATTTCCATGGCACCACAATACTTTTGCATTTATTTGCATTAGTTTTGCATTCTATTTCCATTGCATCCCAACACTTTTGCATTGACTTGCATTGATTTTGAATTCTATTTCCATTGCACCCCAATACTTTTGCATTGACTTACACTGATTTTGCATTCCATTTCCATTGTACCCCAATACTTTTGTATTGACTTGCACTGATTTTTCATTCCATTTCCATTGCACCCCAAGACATTTGCATTTATTAGCATTGGTTTTGCATCCCTTTTCCATTGCACCCCAATAATTTTGTATTGACTTCCACTGATTTTTCATTCCATTTCCATTGCACCCCAAAACTTTTGCATTTATTAGCATTGGTTTTGCATCCTATTTCCATTGCACCTCAATACTTTTGCATTGATTTGCTCTGATTTTGCATTCGATTTCCATTGCACACCAATTCTTTTGCATTTATTATCATTGATTTTGCATTCTATTTCGATTGCAAGTCAATACTTTTGCATTTACTTGCATTGATTTTGCACGCTATTTCCATGGCACCCCAATACTTTTGCATTTATTTGCAGTGATTTTGCATTCTATTTCCATTGCACCTCAATACTTTGGCATTCATTTGCATTAGTTTTGCATTCTATTTCCATTGCACCCCAATACTTTTGCGTTGACTTGCATTGATTTTGAATTCTATTTCCATTGCACCCCAATACTTTTGCATTTATTTGCAGTGATTTTGCATTCTATTTCCATTGCACCTCAATACTTTGGCATTCATTTGCATTAGTTTTGCATTCTATTTCCATTGCACCCCAATACTTTTGCGTTGACTTGCATTGATTTTGAATTCTATTTCCATTGCACCCCAATACTTTTGCATTTATTTGCATGGATTTTGAATTCTATTTCCATTGCACCCCAATACTTTTGCATTGACTTGCATTGATTTGGCATTCTATTTCCATTGCAAACCAATTCTTTTGCATTTATTAGCATTGATTTTGCATTCTATTTCAATTGCACCCCAATACTTTTGCATTTAATTGATTTGATTTGGCATTCTATTTCTATTGCAACAAATACATTTGCATTGACTTGCATTGATTTTGCATTCTATTTCCTTTACACCCCAATACTTTTGCATTGACTTGCATTGCTTTTGCATTCTATTTCCATTGCACCCCAATACTTTTGCATTTACTTCCATTGATTTTGCATTCCATTTCCATTGCACCCCAAAACTTTTGCATTTATTGCCATTGATTTTGCATTCTATTTCCTTTACACTCCAATAATTTTGCATTTATTTGCATTAGTTTTGCATTCTATTTCCATTGCACCCCAATACTTTTGCATTGACTTGCATTGATTTTGCATTTGATTCCATTGCACCCCAACACTTTTGCATTTATTAGCATTGGTTTTGCATCATATTTCCATTGCACCCCAATACTTTTGCATTGACTTGCATTGATTTGGCATTCTATTTCCATTGCACACCAATTCTTTTGCATTTATTACCATTGATTTTGCATTCTATTTCCTTTGCAACCAAATACATTTGCATTGACTTGCATTGATTTACATTCTATTTCCATTGCACCCCGATATTTTTGCATTTACTTGCATTGATTTTGCATGCTATTTCCATGGCACCCCAATACTTTTGCATTGACTTGCACTGATCTTGCATTCTATTTCCATTGCACACCAACACTTTTGCATTGACTTGCATTGATTTTGAATTCTATTTCCATTGCACCTCAATACTTTTGCATTTATTTGCATTGATTTTGCATTCTATTTCCATTGCACCCCAATACTTTTGCATTGACTTACACTGATTTTGCATTCCATTTCCATTGCTCCCCAAAATCTTTGCATTTATTAGCATTGGTTTTGCATTCTATTTCCATTGCAACACAATACTTTTGCATTGACTTGCATTGCTTTTCATTCTATTTCCATTGCACCCCTATACTGTAGCATATATTGGCATTGATTTTGCATTCTATTTCCATTGCACCCCAATATATTTGCATTTAGTTGCATTGATTTTGCATGCTATTTCCATGTCACCCCAATACGTTTGCATTTATTTGCAGTGGTTTTGCATTCTATTTCCATTGCACCTCAATACTTTGGCATTTATTTGAATTAGTTTTCCATTCTATTTCCATTGCACCCCAATACTTTTGCATTGACTTGCATTGATTTTGAATTCTATTTCCATTGCAGCCCAATACTTTTGCATTTATTTGCATTAGTTTTGCTTTCTATTTCCATTGTACACCAATATTTTTGCATTGACTTGCATTGATTTTGAATTCTATTTCCATTGCACCCCAATACTTTTTCATTGACTTTCATTGATTTGGCATTCTATTTCCATTGCACCCCAATATTTTGCATTTATTTGCATTGATTTGGCATTCTATTTCCATTGCAACCCAATAGTCTTGAATAGAATTGCACTTCTGTTGCATTTGATTTGCATTGCACCCCAACACTTTTGCATTTATTAGCATTGGTTTTGCATCCTATTTCCATTGCACTCCAATACTTTTGCATTCACTTGCATTGATTTGGAATTCTATTTCCATTGCACAACAATTCTTTTGCATTTATTGTCATTGATTTTGCATTCTATTTCCATTGCAACCCAATACATTTGCATTGACTTGCATTGATTTACATTTTATTTCCATTGCACCCCAATATTTTTGCATTTACTTGCATTGATTTCGCATGCTATTTCCATGGCACCCCAATACTTTTGCATTTATTTGCAGTGGTTTTGCATTCTATTTCCATTGCACCTCAATACTTTTGCATTGACTTGCATTGATTTTGAATTCTATTTCCATTGCACCCCAATATTTTGCATTTATTTGCATTGATTTCGCATTCTATTTCCATTGCACACCAATACTTTTGCATTGACTTGCACTGATTTTGCATTCAATTTCCATTGCACCCCAATAGTTTTGCATTGACTTGCATTGATTTGGCATTCTATTTCCATTGCACACCTATTCTTTTGCATTTATTATCATTGATTTTGCATTCGATTTCCATTGCAACCCAATACATTTGCATTGACTTGCATTGATTTACATTCTATTTCCATTGCACCCCAATATTTTTGCATTTACTTGCATTGATTTTGCATGCTATTTCCATGGCACCCCAATACTTTTGCATTTATTTGCATTAGTTTTGCATTCTATTTCCATTGCACACCAATTCTTTTGCATTTATTACCATTGATTTTGCATTCTATTTCCATGGCACCCCAATACTTTTGCATTGACTTGCACTGATCTTGCATTCTATTTCCATTGCACACCAACACTTTTGCATTGACTTGCATTGATTTTGAATTCTATTTCCATTGCACCTCAATACTTTTGCATTTATTTGCATTGATTTTGCATTCTATTTCCATTGCACCCCAATACTTTTGCATTGACTTACTTTGATTTTGCATTCCATTTCCATTGCTCCCCAAAACCTTTGCATTTATTAGCATTGGTTTTGCATCCTTTTTCCATTGCACCCCAATAGTTATGCATTGACTTGCATTGATATGGCATTCTATTTCCATTGCATACCAATTCTTTTGCATTTATTATCAATGATTTTGCATTCTATTTCAATTGCAACCCAATACTTTTGGATTGACTTGCATTGATTTTGCATTCTATTTGCATGCACCACAATACTTTTGCATTTATTTGCATTGATTTTGCATTGTATTTCCATTGCACCCCAATACTTTTGCATTGACTTGCACTGATTTTGCATTCTATTTCCTTTACACCGCAATACATTTGCATTGACTTGCACTGATTTTGCATTCCATTTCCATTGCACCCCAAAACTTTTGCATTTATTGCCATTGATTTTGCATTCTATTTCCATTTCACCCCAATAATTTTGCATTTATTAGCATTGGTTTTGCATCCTATTTCCATTGCACCCCAATACTTTTGCATTCACTTGCATTGATTTGGAATTCTATTTCCATTGCACAACAATTCTTTTGCATTTATTGTCATTGATTTTGCATTCTATTTCCATTGCAACCCAATACATTTGCATTGACTTGCATTGATTTACATTTTATTTCCATTGCACCCCAATATTTTTGCATTTACTTGCATTGATTTCGCATGCTATTTCCATGGCACCCCAATACTTTTGCATTTATTTGCAGTGGTTTTGCATTCTATTTCCATTGCACCTCAATACTTTGGCATTTATTTGCATTAGTTTTGCATTCTATTTCCATTGCACCCCAACACTTTTGCATTGACTTGCATTGATTTTGAATTCTATTTCCATTGCACCCCAATATTTTGCATTTATTTGCATTGATTTCGCATTCTATTTCCATTGCACACCAATACTTTTGCATTGACTTGCACTGATTTTGCATTCCATTTCCATTGCACCCCAATAGTTTTGCATTGACTTGCATTGATTTGGCATTCTATTTCCATTGCACACCTATTCTTTTGCATTTATTATCATTGATTTTGCATTCCATTTCCATTGCAACCCAATACATTTGCATTGACTTGCATTGATTTACATTCTATTTCCATTGCACCCCGATATTTTTGCATTTACTTGCATTGATTTTGCATGCTATTTCCATGGCACCCCAATACTTTTGCATTGACTTGCACTGATCTTGCATTCTATTTCCATTGCACCCAACACTTTTGCATTGACTTGCATTGATTTTGAATGCTATTTCCATTGCACCTCAATACTTTTGCATTTATTTGCATTGATTTTGCATTCTATTTCCATTGCACCCCAATACTTTTGCATTGACTTACATTGATTTTGCATTCCATTTCCATTGCTCCCCAAAACCTTTGCATTTATTAGCATTGGTTTTGCATACTTTTCCATTGCACCCCAATAGTTATGCATTGACTTGCATTGATATGGCATTCTATTTCCATTGCATACCAATTCTTTTGCATTTATTATCAATGATTTTGCATTCTATTTCATTTGCAACCCAATACTTTTGGATTGACTTGCATTGATTTTGCATTCTATTTGCATGCACCACAATACTTTTGCATTTATTTGCATTGATTTTGCATTGTATTTCCATTGCACCCCAATACTTTTGCATTGACTTGCACTGATTTTGCATTCTATTTCCTTTACACCGCAATACATTTGCATTGACTTGCACTGATTTTGCATTCCATTTCCATTGCACCCCAATAATTTTGCATTTATTTGCATTAGTTTTGCATTCCATTTCCATTGCACCCCAATACTTTTGCATTGACTTGCATTGATTTTGCATGCTATTTCCATTGCACCCCAATATTTTTCATTTATTTGCACTGATTTTGCATTCGATTTCCATTGCACCCCAACACTTTTGCATTTATTGGCATTGTTTTTGTATCCTTTTTCCATTGCACCCCAATAGTTTTGCATTGACTTGCATTGATTTGGCATTCTATTTCCTTTACACTCCTATAATTTTGCATTGACTTGCACTGATTTTGCATTCTATTTCCATTGCACCCCAATACTTTTGCATTGACTTGCATTGATTTTGAATTCTATTTCCATTGCAACCCAATACTTTTGCATTGACTTGCATTGCTTCTCATTCTATTTCCATTGCACCCCAATACTTTTGCATTGATTTGCAATTATTTGGCATTCGATTTCCATTGCACCCCAAAACTTTTGCATTTATTACCATTGATTTTGCATTCTATTTCCATTGCACCCGAATATTTTTGCATTTACTTGCATTGATATTTCATTCTATTTCCATGGCACCCCAATACTTTTGCATTTATTTGCAGTGATTTTGCATTCTATTTTAAATTGCACCCCAATACTTTTGCATTTATTGGCATTGATTTTGCATTCTATTTCCATTGCACCCCAATACTTTTGCATTTATTTGCATTGATTTTGAATTCCATTTCCATTGCACCCTAATATTTTGCATTTATTTGCATTGATTTTGCATTCTATTTCCATTGCAACCCAATACTTTTGCATTGACTTGCATTGCTTTTCATTCTATTTCCATTGCACCCCAATACTTTTGCATTGATTTGCAATGATTTTGCATTCGATTTCCATTGCACCCCAATAATTTTGCATTTATTGGCATTGATTTTGCATTCTATTTCCATTGCACCCCAATATTTTTGCATTTATTTGCAGTGGTTTTGCATTCTATTTCCATTGCACCTCAATACTTTGGCATTTATTTGCATTAGTTTTGCATTCTATTTCCATTGCACCCCAACACTTTTGCATTGACTTGCATTGATTTTGAATTCTATTTCCATTGCACCCCAATATTTTGCATTTATTTGCATTGATTTGGCATTCTATTTCCATTGCACCCCAAGACTTTTGCATTGACTTGCACTGATTTTGCATTCCATTTCCATTGC
Source organism: Anolis sagrei (assembly GCF_037176765.1). Taxonomy (NCBI): domain Eukaryota; kingdom Metazoa; phylum Chordata; class Lepidosauria; order Squamata; family Anolidae; genus Anolis; species Anolis sagrei. Next base: position 65,863,961 of record NC_090034.1, read on the forward strand.
ACCCCAAGACTTTTGCATTGACTTGCATTGATTTGGCATTCTATTTCCTTTGCACACCAATTCTTTTGCATTTATTATCATTGATTTTGCATTCTATTTCCATTGCACCCCAATACTTTTTTTTGACTTGCATTAATTTTGAATTCTATTTCCATTGCACCCCAATACTTTTGCATTTATTTGCATTGATTTTGCATTCTATTTCCATTGCACCCCAATAGTTATGCATTGACTTGCATTGATTTTGAATTCTATTTCCATTGCACCTCAATACTTTTGCATTCATTTGCATTGATTTTGCATTCTATTTCCATTGCACCCCAATACTTTTTCATTGACTTACATTGATTTTCCATTCCATTTCCATTGCTCCCAAAAATCTTTGCATTTATTAGCATTGGTTTTGCATCCTTTTTCCATTGCACCCCAATACTTTTGCATTTATTTGCATTAGTTTTGCATTCTATTTCCATTGCACCCCAACACTTTTGCATTGACTTGCATTGATTTTGAATTCTATTTCCATTGCACCCCAATATTTTGCATTTATTTGCACTGATTTCGCATTCTATTTCCATTGCACCCCAATACTTTTGCATTGACTTGCACTGATTTTGCATTCCATTTCCATTGCACCCCAATAGTTTTGCATTGACTTGCATTGATTTGGCATTCTATTTCCATTGCACACCAATACTTTTGCATTTATTTGCATGGATTTTGCATTCGATTTCCATTACACCCCAATAATTTTGCATTTATTGGCATTGATTTTGCATTCTATTTCCATTGCACCCCAATAGTTATGCATTGACTTGCATTGATTTTGAATTCTATTTCCATTGCACCTCAATACTTTTGCATTCATTTGCATTGATTTTGCATTCTATTTCCATTGCACCCCAATACTTTTTCATTGACTTACATTGATTTTCCATTCCATTTCCATTGCTCCCAAAAATCTTTGCATTTATTAGCATTGGTTTTGCATCCTTTTTCCATTGCACCCCAATAGTTATGCATTGACTTGCATGGATATGGCATTGTATTTCCATTGCACACCAATTCTTTTGCATTTATTATCAATGATTTTGCATTCTATTTCAATTGCAACCCAATACTTTTGCATTGACTTGCATTGATTTTGCATTCTATCTGCATGCACCACAATACTTTTGCATCGACTTGCACTGATTTTGCATTCTATTTCCATTGCACACCAATTCTTTTGCATTTATTATCAATGATTTTGCATTCTATTTCAATTGCAACCCAATACTTTTGCATTGACTTGCATTGATTTTGCATTCTATTTCCATTGCACCACAATACTTTTGCATTTATTTGCATTGATTTTGCATTCTATTTCCATTGCACTCCAATAATTTTGCATTTTTTCCATTGATTTTGCATTCGATTTCCTTTGCACCCCAATATTTTGCATTTATTTGCATTGATTTTGCATTCTTTTTCCATGGCACCCCAATACTTTTGCATTGACTTGCACTGATTTTGCATCCTATTTCCATTGCACCCCAATACTTTTGCATTGACTTGCATTGATTTGGCATTCTATTTCCACTGCACCCCAATACTTTTGCATTGACTTGCACTGATTTTGCATTTGATTTCCGTTGCACCCCAACACTTTTGCATTTATTAGCATTGGTTTTGCATCCTATTTCCATTGCACCCCAATACTTTTGCTTTGACTTGCATTGATTTGGCATTCTATTTCCATTGCACACCAATTCTTTTGCATTTATTATCATTGATTTTGCATTCTATTTCCATTGCAACCCAATACATTTGCATTGACTTGCATTGATTTACATTCTATTTCGATTGCACCCCAATATTTTTGCTTTTTCTTGCATTGATTTTGCATGCTATTTCCATGGCACCCCAATATTTTGCATTTATTTGCATTAGTTTTGCATTCTATTTCCATTGCACCCCAATACTTTTGCATTGACTCGCATTAATTTTGAATTTTATTTGCATTGCACCCCAATACTTTTGCATTTATTTGCATTGATTTTGCATTCTATTTCCATTGTACACCAATTCTTTTGCGTTTATTTGCATTGATTTTGCATTCTATTTCCATGGCAACCCAATACTTTTGCATTGACTTGCATTGCTTTTCATTCTATTTCCATTGCACCCCAATACTTTTGCATTTATTTGCATTGATTTTGCATTCTATTTCCATTGCACTCCAATAATTTTGTATTTTTTTCATTGATTTTGCATTCGATTTCCTTTGCACCCCAATATTTTGCATTTATTTGCATTGATTTTGCATTCTTTTTCCATGGCACCCCAATACTTTTGCATTGACTTGCACTGATTTTGCATCCTATTTCCATTGCACGCCAATACTTTTGCATTGACTTGCATTGATTTGGCATTCTATTTCCATTGCACACCAATTCTTTTGCATTTATCATCATTGATTTGGCATTCTATTTCCATTGCACCCCAATACTTTTGCACTGATTTGCATTGATTTTGCATTCGATTTCCATTACACCCCAATGCTTTTGCATTGACTTGCTTTGGTTTTGCTTTCTATTTCCATTGCATCCCAATACTTTTGCATTGACTTGCATTGATTTACATTCTATTTCCATTGCACCCGAATAATTTTGCATTTACTTGCACTGATTTTGCATGCTATTTCCATGGCACCACAATACTTTTGCATTTATTTGCATTAGTTTTGCATTCTATTTCCATTGCATCCCAACACTTTTGCATTGACTTGCATTGATTTTGAATTCTATTTCCATTGCACCCCAATACTTTTGCATTGACTTACACTGATTTTGCATTCTATTTCCATTGTACCCCAACACTTTTGCATTGACTTGCATTGATTTTGAATTCTATTTCCATTGCACCTCAATACTTTTGCATTTATTTGCATTGATTTTGCATTCTATTTCTATTGCACCCCAATACTTTTGCATTGACTTACATTGATTTTGCATTCCATTTCCATTGCTCCCCAAAATCTTTGCATTTATTAGCATTGGTTTTGCATCCTTTTTCCATTGCACCCCAATAGTTATGCATTGACTTGCATGGATATGGCATTCTATTTCCATTGCACACCAATTTTTTGCATTTATTATCAATGATTTTCCATTCTATTTCAATTGCAACCCAATACTTTTGCATTGACTTGCATTGATTTTGCATTCTATTTGCATGCACCACAATACTTTTGCATCGACTTGCACTGATTTTGCATTCTATTTCCATTGCACACCAATTCTTTTGCATTTATTATCAATGATTTTGCATTCTATTTCAATTGCAACCCAATACTTTTGCATTGACTTGCATTGATTTTGCATTCTATTTCCATTGCACCACAATACTTTTGCATTTATTTGCATTGATTTTGCATTCTATTTCATTGCACTCCAATAATTTTGCATTTTTTCCATTGATTTTGCATTCGATTTCCTTTGCACCCCAATATTTTGCATTTATTTGCATTGATTTTGCATTCTTTTTCCATGGCACCCCAATACTTTTGCATTGACTTGCACTGATTTTGCATCCTATTTCCATTGCACGCCAATACTTTTGCATTGACTTGCTTTGATTTGGCATTCTATTTCCATTGCACACCAATTCTTTTGCATTTATCATCATTGATTTGGCATTCTATTTCCATTGCACCCCAATACTTTTGCACTGATTTGCATTGATTTTGCATTCAATTTCCATTACACCCCAATGCTTTTGCATTGACTTGCTTTGGTTTTGCTTTCTATTTCCATTGCATCCCAATACTTTTGCATTGACTTGCATTGATTTACATTCTATTTCCATTGCACCCGAATAATTTTGCATTTACTTGCACTGATTTTGCATGCTATTTCCATGGCACCACAATACTTTTGCATTTATTTGCATTAGTTTTGCATTCTATTTCCATTGCATCCCAACACTTTTGCATTGACTTGCATTGATTTTGAATTCTATTTCCATTGCACCCCAATACTTTTGCATTGACTTACACTGATTTTGCATTCCATTTCCATTGTACCCCAATACTTTTGTATTGACTTGCACTGATTTTTCATTCCATTTCCATTGCACCCCAAGACATTTGCATTTATTAGCATTGGTTTTGCATCCCTTTTCCATTGCACCCCAATAATTTTGTATTGACTTCCACTGATTTTTCATTCCATTTCCATTGCACCCCAAAACTTTTGCATTTATTAGCATTGGTTTTGCATCCTATTTCCATTGCACCTCAATACTTTTGCATTGATTTGCTCTGATTTTGCATTCGATTTCCATTGCACACCAATTCTTTTGCATTTATTATCATTGATTTTGCATTCTATTTCGATTGCAAGTCAATACTTTTGCATTTACTTGCATTGATTTTGCACGCTATTTCCATGGCACCCCAATACTTTTGCATTTATTTGCAGTGATTTTGCATTCTATTTCCATTGCACCTCAATACTTTGGCATTCATTTGCATTAGTTTTGCATTCTATTTCCATTGCACCCCAATACTTTTGCGTTGACTTGCATTGATTTTGAATTCTATTTCCATTGCACCCCAATACTTTTGCATTTATTTGCAGTGATTTTGCATTCTATTTCCATTGCACCTCAATACTTTGGCATTCATTTGCATTAGTTTTGCATTCTATTTCCATTGCACCCCAATACTTTTGCGTTGACTTGCATTGATTTTGAATTCTATTTCCATTGCACCCCAATACTTTTGCATTTATTTGCATGGATTTTGAATTCTATTTCCATTGCACCCCAATACTTTTGCATTGACTTGCATTGATTTGGCATTCTATTTCCATTGCAAACCAATTCTTTTGCATTTATTAGCATTGATTTTGCATTCTATTTCAATTGCACCCCAATACTTTTGCATTTAATTGATTTGATTTGGCATTCTATTTCTATTGCAACAAATACATTTGCATTGACTTGCATTGATTTTGCATTCTATTTCCTTTACACCCCAATACTTTTGCATTGACTTGCATTGCTTTTGCATTCTATTTCCATTGCACCCCAATACTTTTGCATTTACTTCCATTGATTTTGCATTCCATTTCCATTGCACCCCAAAACTTTTGCATTTATTGCCATTGATTTTGCATTCTATTTCCTTTACACTCCAATAATTTTGCATTTATTTGCATTAGTTTTGCATTCTATTTCCATTGCACCCCAATACTTTTGCATTGACTTGCATTGATTTTGCATTTGATTCCATTGCACCCCAACACTTTTGCATTTATTAGCATTGGTTTTGCATCATATTTCCATTGCACCCCAATACTTTTGCATTGACTTGCATTGATTTGGCATTCTATTTCCATTGCACACCAATTCTTTTGCATTTATTACCATTGATTTTGCATTCTATTTCCTTTGCAACCAAATACATTTGCATTGACTTGCATTGATTTACATTCTATTTCCATTGCACCCCGATATTTTTGCATTTACTTGCATTGATTTTGCATGCTATTTCCATGGCACCCCAATACTTTTGCATTGACTTGCACTGATCTTGCATTCTATTTCCATTGCACACCAACACTTTTGCATTGACTTGCATTGATTTTGAATTCTATTTCCATTGCACCTCAATACTTTTGCATTTATTTGCATTGATTTTGCATTCTATTTCCATTGCACCCCAATACTTTTGCATTGACTTACACTGATTTTGCATTCCATTTCCATTGCTCCCCAAAATCTTTGCATTTATTAGCATTGGTTTTGCATTCTATTTCCATTGCAACACAATACTTTTGCATTGACTTGCATTGCTTTTCATTCTATTTCCATTGCACCCCTATACTGTAGCATATATTGGCATTGATTTTGCATTCTATTTCCATTGCACCCCAATATATTTGCATTTAGTTGCATTGATTTTGCATGCTATTTCCATGTCACCCCAATACGTTTGCATTTATTTGCAGTGGTTTTGCATTCTATTTCCATTGCACCTCAATACTTTGGCATTTATTTGAATTAGTTTTCCATTCTATTTCCATTGCACCCCAATACTTTTGCATTGACTTGCATTGATTTTGAATTCTATTTCCATTGCAGCCCAATACTTTTGCATTTATTTGCATTAGTTTTGCTTTCTATTTCCATTGTACACCAATATTTTTGCATTGACTTGCATTGATTTTGAATTCTATTTCCATTGCACCCCAATACTTTTTCATTGACTTTCATTGATTTGGCATTCTATTTCCATTGCACCCCAATATTTTGCATTTATTTGCATTGATTTGGCATTCTATTTCCATTGCAACCCAATAGTCTTGAATAGAATTGCACTTCTGTTGCATTTGATTTGCATTGCACCCCAACACTTTTGCATTTATTAGCATTGGTTTTGCATCCTATTTCCATTGCACTCCAATACTTTTGCATTCACTTGCATTGATTTTGCATTCTATTTCCATTGTACACCAATTCTTTTGCGTTTATTTGCATTGATTTTGCATTCTATTTCCATGGCAACCCAATACTTTTGCATTGACTTGCATTGCTTTTCATTCTATTTCCATTGCACCCCAATACTTTTGCATTTATTTGCATTGATTTTGCATTCTATTTCCATTGCACTCCAATAATTTTGTATTTTTTTCATTGATTTTGCATTCGATTTCCTTTGCACCCCAATATTTTGCATTTATTTGCATTGATTTTGCATTCTTTTTCCATGGCACCCCAATACTTTTGCATTGACTTGCACTGCATCCTATTTCCATTGCACGCCAATACTTTTGCATTGACTTGCATTGATTTGGCATTCTATTTCCATTGCACACCAATTCTTTTGCATTTATCATCATTGATTTGGCATTCTATTTCCATTGCACCCCAATACTTTTGCACTGATTTGCATTGATTTTGCATTCGATTTCCATTACACCCCAATGCTTTTGCATTGACTTGCTTTGGTTTTGCTTTCTATTTCCATTGCATCCCAATACTTTTGCATTGACTTGCATTGATTTACATTCTATTTCCATTGCACCCGAATAATTTTGCATTTACTTGCACTGATTTTGCATGCTATTTCCATGGCACCACAATACTTTTGCATTTATTTGCATTAGTTTTGCATTCTATTTCCATTGCATCCCAACACTTTTGCATTGACTTGCATTGATTTTGAATTCTATTTCCATTGCACCCCAATACTTTTGCATTGACTTACACTGATTTTGCATTCTATTTCCATTGTACCCCAACACTTTTGCATTGACTTGCATTGATTTTGAATTCTATTTCCATTGCACCTCAATACTTTTGCATTTATTTGCATTGATTTTGCATTCTATTTCTATTGCACCCCAATACTTTTGCATTGACTTACATTGATTTTGCATTCCATTTCCATTGCTCCCCAAAATCTTTGCATTTATTAGCATTGGTTTTGCATCCTTTTTCCATTGCACCCCAATAGTTATGCATTGACTTGCATGGATATGGCATTCTATTTCCATTGCACACCAATTTTTTGCATTTATTATCAATGATTTTCCATTCTATTTCAATTGCAACCCAATACTTTTGCATTGACTTGCATTGATTTTGCATTCTATTTGCATGCACCACAATACTTTTGCATCGACTTGCACTGATTTTGCATTCTATTTCCATTGCACACCAATTCTTTTGCATTTATTATCAATGATTTTGCATTCTATTTCAATTGCAACCCAATACTTTTGCATTGACTTGCATTGATTTTGCATTCTATTTCCATTGCACCACAATACTTTTGCATTTATTTGCATTGATTTTGCATTCTATTTCATTGCACTCCAATAATTTTGCATTTTTTCCATTGATTTTGCATTCGATTTCCTTTGCACCCCAATATTTTGCATTTATTTGCATTGATTTTGCATTCTTTTTCCATGGCACCCCAATACTTTTGCATTGACTTGCACTGATTTTGCATCCTATTTCCATTGCACGCCAATACTTTTGCATTGACTTGCTTTGATTTGGCATTCTATTTCCATTGCACACCAATTCTTTTGCATTTATCATCATTGATTTGGCATTCTATTTCCATTGCACCCCAATACTTTTGCACTGATTTGCATTGATTTTGCATTCAATTTCCATTACACCCCAATGCTTTTGCATTGACTTGCTTTGGTTTTGCTTTCTATTTCCATTGCATCCCAATACTTTTGCATTGACTTGCATTGATTTACATTCTATTTCCATTGCACCCGAATAATTTTGCATTTACTTGCACTGATTTTGCATGCTATTTCCATGGCACCACAATACTTTTGCATTTATTTGCATTAGTTTTGCATTCTATTTCCATTGCATCCCAACACTTTTGCATTGACTTGCATTGATTTTGAATTCTATTTCCATTGCACCCCAATACTTTTGCATTGACTTACACTGATTTTGCATTCCATTTCCATTGTACCCCAATACTTTTGTATTGACTTGCACTGATTTTTCATTCCATTTCCATTGCACCCCAAGACATTTGCATTTATTAGCATTGGTTTTGCATCCCTTTTCCATTGCACCCCAATAATTTTGTATTGACTTCCACTGATTTTTCATTCCATTTCCATTGCACCCCAAAACTTTTGCATTTATTAGCATTGGTTTTGCATCCTATTTCCATTGCACCTCAATACTTTTGCATTGATTTGCTCTGATTTTGCATTCGATTTCCATTGCACACCAATTCTTTTGCATTTATTATCATTGATTTTGCATTCTATTTCGATTGCAAGTCAATACTTTTGCATTTACTTGCATTGATTTTGCACGCTATTTCCATGGCACCCCAATACTTTTGCATTTATTTGCAGTGATTTTGCATTCTATTTCCATTGCACCTCAATACTTTGGCATTCATTTGCATTAGTTTTGCATTCTATTTCCATTGCACCCCAATACTTTTGCGTTGACTTGCATTGATTTTGAATTCTATTTCCATTGCACCCCAATACTTTTGCATTTATTTGCAGTGATTTTGCATTCTATTTCCATTGCACCTCAATACTTTGGCATTCATTTGCATTAGTTTTGCATTCTATTTCCATTGCACCCCAATACTTTTGCGTTGACTTGCATTGATTTTGAATTCTATTTCCATTGCACCCCAATACTTTTGCATTTATTTGCATGGATTTTGAATTCTATTTCCATTGCACCCCAATACTTTTGCATTGACTTGCATTGATTTGGCATTCTATTTCCATTGCAAACCAATTCTTTTGCATTTATTAGCATTGATTTTGCATTCTATTTCAATTGCACCCCAATACTTTTGCATTTAATTGATTTGATTTGGCATTCTATTTCTATTGCAACAAATACATTTGCATTGACTTGCATTGATTTTGCATTCTATTTCCTTTACACCCCAATACTTTTGCATTGACTTGCATTGCTTTTGCATTCTATTTCCATTGCACCCCAATACTTTTGCATTTACTTCCATTGATTTTGCATTCCATTTCCATTGCACCCCAAAACTTTTGCATTTATTGCCATTGATTTTGCATTCTATTTCCTTTACACTCCAATAATTTTGCATTTATTTGCATTAGTTTTGCATTCTATTTCCATTGCACCCCAATACTTTTGCATTGACTTGCATTGATTTTGCATTTGATTCCATTGCACCCCAACACTTTTGCATTTATTAGCATTGGTTTTGCATCATATTTCCATTGCACCCCAATACTTTTGCATTGACTTGCATTGATTTGGCATTCTATTTCCATTGCACACCAATTCTTTTGCATTTATTACCATTGATTTTGCATTCTATTTCCTTTGCAACCAAATACATTTGCATTGACTTGCATTGATTTACATTCTATTTCCATTGCACCCCGATATTTTTGCATTTACTTGCATTGATTTTGCATGCTATTTCCATGGCACCCCAATACTTTTACATTGACTTGCACTGATCTTGCATTCTATTTCCATTGCACACCAACACTTTTGCATTGACTTGCATTGATTTTGAATTCTATTTCCATTGCACCTCAATACTTTTGCATTTATTTGCATTGATTTTGCATTCTATTTCCATTGCACCCCAATACTTTTGCATTGACTTACACTGATTTTGCATTCCATTTCCATTGCTCCCCAAAATCTTTGCATTTATTAGCATTGGTTTTGCATTCTATTTCCATTGCAACACAATACTTTTGCATTGACTTGCATTGCTTTTCATTCTATTTCCATTGCACCCCTATACTGTAGCATATATTGGCATTGATTTTGCATTCTATTTCCATTGCACCCCAATATATTTGCATTTAGTTGCATTGATTTTGCATGCTATTTCCATGTCACCCCAATACGTTTGCATTTATTTGCAGTGGTTTTGCATTCTATTTCCATTGCACCTCAATACTTTGGCATTTATTTGAATTAGTTTTCCATTCTATTTCCATTGCACCCCAATACTTTTGCATTGACTTGCATTGATTTTGAATTCTATTTCCATTGCAGCCCAATACTTTTGCATTTATTTGCATTAGTTTTGCTTTCTATTTCCATTGTACACCAATATTTTTGCATTGACTTGCATTGATTTTGAATTCTATTTCCATTGCACCCCAATACTTTTTCATTGACTTTCATTGATTTGGCATTCTATTTCCATTGCACCCCAATATTTTGCATTTATTTGCATTGATTTGGCATTCTATTTCCATTGCAACCCAATAGTCTTGAATAGAATTGCACTTCTGTTGCATTTGATTTGCATTGCACCCCAACACTTTTGCATTTATTAGCATTGGTTTTGCATCCTATTTCCATTGCACTCCAATACTTTTGCATTCACTTGCATTGATTTGGAATTCTATTTCCATTGCACAACAATTCTTTTGCATTTATTGTCATTGATTTTGCATTCTATTTCCATTGCAACCCAATACATTTGCATTGACTTGCATTGATTTACATTTTATTTCCATTGCACCCCAATATTTTTGCATTTACTTGCATTGATTTCGCATGCTATTTCCATGGCACCCCAATACTTTTGCATTTATTTGCAGTGGTTTTGCATTCTATTTCCATTGCACCTCAATACTTTTGCATTGACTTGCATTGATTTTGAATTCTATTTCCATTGCACCCCAATATTTTGCATTTATTTGCATTGATTTCGCATTCTATTTCCATTGCACACCAATACTTTTGCATTGACTTGCACTGATTTTGCATTCCATTTCCATTGCACCCCAATAGTTTTGCATTGACTTGCATTGATTTGGCATTCTATTTCCATTGCACACCTATTCTTTTGCATTTATTATCATTGATTTTGCATTCGATTTCCATTGCAACCCAATACATTTGCATTGACTTGCATTGATTTACATTCTATTTCCATTGCACCCCAATATTTTTGCATTTACTTGCATTGATTTTGCATGCTATTTCCATGGCACCCCAATACTTTTGCATTTATTTGCATTAGTTTTGCATTCTATTTCCATTGCACACCAATTCTTTTGCATTTATTACCATTGATTTTGCATTCTATTTCCATGGCACCCCAATACTTTTGCATTGACTTGCACTGATCTTGCATTCTATTTCCATTGCACACCAACACTTTTGCATTGACTTGCATTGATTTTGAATTCTATTTCCATTGCACCTCAATACTTTTGCATTTATTTGCATTGATTTTGCATTCTATTTCCATTGCACCCCAATACTTTTGCATTGACTTACTTTGATTTTGCATTCCATTTCCATTGCTCCCCAAAACCTTTGCATTTATTAGCATTGGTTTTGCATCCTTTTTCCATTGCACCCCAATAGTTATGCATTGACTTGCATTGATATGGCATTCTATTTCCATTGCATACCAATTCTTTTGCATTTATTATCAATGATTTTGCATTCTATTTCAATTGCAACCCAATACTTTTGGATTGACTTGCATTGATTTTGCATTCTATTTGCATGCACCACAATACTTTTGCATTTATTTGCATTGATTTTGCATTGTATTTCCATTGCACCCCAATACTTTTGCATTGACTTGCACTGATTTTGCATTCTATTTCCTTTACACCGCAATACATTTGCATTGACTTGCACTGATTTTGCATTCCATTTCCATTGCACCCCAAAACTTTTGCATTTATTGCCATTGATTTTGCATTCTATTTCCATTTCACCCCAATAATTTTGCATTTATTAGCATTGGTTTTGCATCCTATTTCCATTGCACCCCAATACTTTTGCATTCACTTGCATTGATTTGGAATTCTATTTCCATTGCACAACAATTCTTTTGCATTTATTGTCATTGATTTTGCATTCTATTTCCATTGCAACCCAATACATTTGCATTGACTTGCATTGATTTACATTTTATTTCCATTGCACCCCAATATTTTTGCATTTACTTGCATTGATTTCGCATGCTATTTCCATGGCACCCCAATACTTTTGCATTTATTTGCAGTGGTTTTGCATTCTATTTCCATTGCACCTCAATACTTTGGCATTTATTTGCATTAGTTTTGCATTCTATTTCCATTGCACCCCAACACTTTTGCATTGACTTGCATTGATTTTGAATTCTATTTCCATTGCACCCCAATATTTTGCATTTATTTGCATTGATTTCGCATTCTATTTCCATTGCACACCAATACTTTTGCATTGACTTGCACTGATTTTGCATTCCATTTCCATTGCACCCCAATAGTTTTGCATTGACTTGCATTGATTTGGCATTCTATTTCCATTGCACACCTATTCTTTTGCATTTATTATCATTGATTTTGCATTCCATTTCCATTGCAACCCAATACATTTGCATTGACTTGCATTGATTTACATTCTATTTCCATTGCACCCCGATATTTTTGCATTTACTTGCATTGATTTTGCATGCTATTTCCATGGCACCCCAATACTTTTGCATTGACTTGCACTGATCTTGCATTCTATTTCCATTGCACCCAACACTTTTGCATTGACTTGCATTGATTTTGAATGCTATTTCCATTGCACCTCAATACTTTTGCATTTATTTGCATTGATTTTGCATTCTATTTCCATTGCACCCCAATACTTTTGCATTGACTTACATTGATTTTGCATTCCATTTCCATTGCTCCCCAAAACCTTTGCATTTATTAGCATTGGTTTTGCATACTTTTCCATTGCACCCCAATAGTTATGCATTGACTTGCATTGATATGGCATTCTATTTCCATTGCATACCAATTCTTTTGCATTTATTATCAATGATTTTGCATTCTATTTCATTTGCAACCCAATACTTTTGGATTGACTTGCATTGATTTTGCATTCTATTTGCATGCACCACAATACTTTTGCATTTATTTGCATTGATTTTGCATTGTATTTCCATTGCACCCCAATACTTTTGCATTGACTTGCACTGATTTTGCATTCTATTTCCTTTACACCGCAATACATTTGCATTGACTTGCACTGATTTTGCATTCCATTTCCATTGCACCCCAATAATTTTGCATTTATTTGCATTAGTTTTGCATTCCATTTCCATTGCACCCCAATACTTTTGCATTGACTTGCATTGATTTTGCATGCTATTTCCATTGCACCCCAATATTTTTCATTTATTTGCACTGATTTTGCATTCGATTTCCATTGCACCCCAACACTTTTGCATTTATTGGCATTGTTTTTGTATCCTTTTTCCATTGCACCCCAATAGTTTTGCATTGACTTGCATTGATTTGGCATTCTATTTCCTTTACACTCCTATAATTTTGCATTGACTTGCACTGATTTTGCATTCTATTTCCATTGCACCCCAATACTTTTGCATTGACTTGCATTGATTTTGAATTCTATTTCCATTGCAACCCAATACTTTTGCATTGACTTGCATTGCTTCTCATTCTATTTCCATTGCACCCCAATACTTTTGCATTGATTTGCAATTATTTGGCATTCGATTTCCATTGCACCCCAAAACTTTTGCATTTATTACCATTGATTTTGCATTCTATTTCCATTGCACCCGAATATTTTTGCATTTACTTGCATTGATATTTCATTCTATTTCCATGGCACCCCAATACTTTTGCATTTATTTGCAGTGATTTTGCATTCTATTTTAAATTGCACCCCAATACTTTTGCATTTATTGGCATTGATTTTGCATTCTATTTCCATTGCACCCCAATACTTTTGCATTTATTTGCATTGATTTTGAATTCCATTTCCATTGCACCCTAATATTTTGCATTTATTTGCATTGATTTTGCATTCTATTTCCATTGCAACCCAATACTTTTGCATTGACTTGCATTGATTTTGAATTCTATTTCCATTGCATCCCAATACTTTTGCATTTATTTGCATTAGTTTTGCATTCTATTTCCATTGCACCCCAATACTTTTGCATTGACTTGCACTGATTTTGCATTCCATTTCCATTGCACCCCAAGACTTTTGCATTTATTAGCATTGGTTTTGCATCCTTTTTCCATTGCACCCCAATACTTTTGCATTGACTTGCATTGATTTGGCATTCTATTTCCATTGCACCTCAATACTTTGCCATTTATTTGCATTAGTTTTGCATTCTATTTCCACTGCACCCCAATACTTTTTCATTGACTTGCATTGATTTTGAATTCTATTTCCATTGCACCCCAATAGTTTTGAATTTATTTGCATTGATTTTGCCTTCTATTTCCATTGCACACCAAGACTTTTGCATTGACTTGCACTGATTTTGCATTCTATTTCCATTGCACCCCAATACTTTTGCATTTATTTGCAGTGATTTTGCATTCTATTTCCATTGCACCTCAATACTTTGGCATTCATTTGCATTAGTTTTGCATTCTATTTCCATTGCACCCCAATACTTTTGCGTTGACTTGCATTGATTTTGAATTCTATTTCCATTGCACCCCAATACTTTTGCATTTATTTGCATTGATTTTGCATTCCATTTCCATTGCACCCCACGACTTTTGCATTTATTAGCATTGGTTTTGCATCCTTTTTCCATTGCACCCCAATACTTTTGCATTGACTTGCATTGATTTTGCATGCTATTTCCATTGCACCCCAATACTTTTCATTTATTTGCACTGATTTTGCATTCGATTTCCATTGCACCCCAACACTTTTGCATTTATTGGCATTGTTTTTGCATCCTATTTGCATTGCACCCCAATACTTTTGCATTAACTTGCATTAGTTTGGCATTCTATTTCCTTTACACTCCAATAATTTTGCATTTATTTGCATTAGTTTTGCATTCTATTTCCATTGCACCCCAATACTTTTGCATTGACTTGCATTGATTTTGCATTTGATTCCATTGCACCCCAACACTTTTGCATTTATTAGCATTGGTTTTGCATCATATTTCCATTGCACCCCAATACTTTTGCATTGACTTGCATTGATTTGGCATTCTATTTCCATTGCACACCAATTCTTTTGCATTTATTACCATTGATTTTGCATTCTATTTCCATGGCACCCCAATACTTTTGCATTGACTTGCACTGATCTTGCATTCTATTTCCATTGCACACCAACACTTTTGCATTGACTTGCATTGATTTTGCATTCTATTTCCATTGCACCCCAATACTTTTGCATTGACTTACTTTGATTTTGCATTCCATTTCCATTGCTCCCCAAAACCTTTGCATTTATTAGCATTGGTTTTGCATCCTTTTTCCATTGCACCCCAATAGTTATGCATTGACTTGCATTGATATGGCATTCTATTTCCATTGCATATCAATTCTTTTACATTTATTATCAATGATTTTGCATTCTATTTCAATTGCAACCCAATACTTTTGGATTGACTTGCATTGATTTTGCATTCTATTTGCATGCACCACAATACTTTTGCATTTATTTGCATTGATTTTGCATTGTATTTCCATTGCACCCCAATACTTTTGCATTGACTTGCACTGATTTTGCATTCTATTTCCTTTACACCGCAATACATTTGCATTGACTTGCACTGATTTTGCATTCCATTTCCATTGCACCCCAAAACTTTTGCATTTATTGCCATTGATTTTGCATTCTATTTCCATTTCACCCCAATAATTTTGCATTTATTTGCATTAGTTTTGCATTCCATTTCCATTGCACCCCAATACTTTTGCATTGACTTGCATTGATTTTGCATGCTATTTCCATTGCACCCCAATATTTTTCATTTATTTGCACTGATTTTGCATTCGATTTCCATTGCACCCCAACACTTTTGCATTTATTGGCATTGTTTTTGCATTCGATTTCCAATGCAACCCAATACATTTGCATTTATTTGCATTAGTTTTGCATTCTATTTCCATTGCACCCCAATACTTTTGCATTGACTTGCATTAATTTTGAATTCTATTTCCATTGCACCCCAATACTTTTGCATTTATTTGCATTGATTTTGCATTCTATTTCCATTGCACCCCAATACTTTTGCATTGACTTACATTGATTTTGCATTCCATTTCCATTGCTCCCCAAAACCTTTGCATTTATTAGCATTGGTTTTGCATCCTTTTTCCATTGCACCCCAATAGTTATGCATTGACTTGCATTGATATGGCATTCTATTTCCATTGCATACCAATTCTTTTGCATTTATTATCAATGATTTTGCATTCTATTTCATTTGCAACCCAATACTTTTGGATTGACTTGCATTGATTTTGCATTCTATTTGCATGCACCACAATACTTTTGCATTTATTTGCATTGATTTTGCATTGTATTTCCATTGCACCCCAATACTTTTGCATTGACTTGCACTGATTTTGCATTCTATTTCCTTTACACCGCAATACATTTGCATTGACTTGCACTGATTTTGCATTCCATTTCCATTGCACCCCAAAACTTTTGCATTTATTGCCATTGATTTTGCATTCTATTTCCATTTCACCCCAATAATTTTGCATTTATTTGCATTAGTTTTGCATTCCATTTCCATTGCACCCCAATACTTTTGCATTGACTTGCATTGATTTTGCATGCTATTTCCATTGCACCCCAATACTTTTCATTTATTTGCACTGATTTTGCATTCGATTTCCATTGCACCCCAACACTTTTGCATTTATTGGCATTGTTTTTGCATCCTATTTGCATTGCACCCCAATACTTTTGCATTAACTTGCATTGGTTTGGCATTCTATTTCCTTTACACTCCAATAATTTTGCATTTATTTGCATTAGTTTTGCATTCTATTTCCATTGCACCCCAATACTTTTGCATTGACTTGCATTGATTTTGCATTTGATTCCATTGCACCCCAACACTTTTGCATTTATTAGCATTGGTTTTGCATCATATTTCCATTGCACCCCAATACTTTTGCATTGACTTGCATTGATTTGGCATTCTATTTCCATTGCACACCAATTCTTTTGCATTTATGCATTTATTAACATTGATTTTGCATTCTATTTCCATTGCAACCCAATACATTTGCATTGACTTGCATTGATTTACATTCTATTTCCATTGCACCCCGATGTTTTTGCATTTATTTGCATTGATTTTGCATTCTATTTCCATTGCACCCCAATACTTTTGCATTGACTTACACTGATTTTGCATTCCATTTCCATTGCTCCCCAAAATCTTTGCATTTATTAGCATTGGTTTTGCATTCTATTTCCATTGCAACACAATACTTTTGCATTGACTTGCATTGCTTTTCATTCCATTTCCATTGCACCCCAATACTTTAGCATTTATTGGCATTGATTTTGCATTCTATTTCCATTGCACCCCAATATTTTTGCATTTAGTTGCATTGATTTTGCATGCTATTTCCATGTCACCCCAATACGTTTGCATTTATTTGCAGTGGTTTTGCTTTCTATTTCCATTGCACCTCAATACTTTGGCATTTATTTGAATTAGTTTTCCATTCTATTTCCATTGCACCCCAATACTTTTGCATTGACTTGCATTGATTTTGAATTCTATTTCCATTGCAGCCCAATACTTTTGCATTTATTTGCATTAGTTTTGCATTCTATTTCCATTGCACACCAATACTTTTGCATTGACTTGCATTGATTTTGAATTCTATTTCCATTGCACACCAATTCTTTTGCATTTATTAGCATTGGTTTTGCATCCTTTTTCCATTGCACCCCAATACTTTTTCATTGACTTTCATTGATTTGGCATTCTATTTCCATTGCACCCCAATATTTTGCATTTATTTGCATTGATTTGGCATTCTATTTCCATTGCAACCCAATAGTCTTGCATAGAATTGCACTTCTGTTGCATTTGATTTGCATTGCACCCCAACACTTTTGCATTTATTAGCATTGGTTTTGCATCCTATTACCATTGCACCCCAATACTTTTGCATTCACTTGCATTTATTTTGCATGCTATTTCCGTGCCACCCCAATAATTTTGCATTTATTGGCATTGATTTTGCATTCTTTTTCCATTGCACCCCAATATTTTTGCATTTACTTGCATTGATTTCGCATGCTATTTCCATGGCACCCCAATACTTTTGCATTTATTTGCAGTGGTTTTGCATTCTATTTCCATTGCACCTCAATACTTTGGCATTTATTTGCATTAGTTTTGCATTCTATTTCCATTGCACCCCAACACTTTTGCATTGACTTGCATTTATTTTGAATTCTATTTCCATTGCACCCCAATATTTTGCATTTATTTGCATTGATTTCGCATTCTATTTCCATTGCACCCCAATACTTTTGCATTGACTTGCACTGATTTTGCATCCTATTTGCATTGCACCCCAATACTTTTGCATTGACTTGCATTGATTTGGCATTCTATTTCCATTGCACACCAATTCTTTTGCATTTATTATCATTGATTTTGCATTCGATTTCCATTGCAACCCAATACATTTGCATTGACTTGCATTGATTTACATTCTATTTCCATTGCACCCCAATATTTTTGCATTTACTTGCTTTGATTTTGCATGCTATTTCCATGGCACCCCAATACTTTTGCATTTATTTGCATTAGTTTTGCATTCTATTTCCATTGCACCCCAATACTTTTGCATTGACTTGCATTAATTTTGAATTCTATTTCCATTGCACCCCAATACTTTTGCATTTATTTGCATTGATTTTGCATTCTATTTCCATTGTACACCAATTCTTTTGCGTTTATTTGCATTGATTTTGCATTCTATTTCCATGGCAACCCAATACTTTTGCATTGACTTGCATTGCTTTTCATTCTATTTCCATTGCACCCCAATACTTTTGCATTTATTTGCATTGATTTTGCATTCTATTTCCATTGCACTCCAATAATTTTGTATTTTTTTCATTGATTTTGCATTCGATTTCCTTTGCACCCCAATATTTTGCATTTATTTGCATTGATTTTGCATTCTTTTTCCATGGCACCCCAATACTTTTGCATTGACTTGCACTGATTTTGCATCCTATTTCCATTGCACGCCAATACTTTTGCATTGACTTGCATTGATTTGGCATTCTATTTCCATTGCACACCAATTCTTTTGCATTTATCATCATTGATTTGGCATTCTATTTCCATTGCACCCCAATACTTTTGCACTGATTTGCATTGATTTTGCATTCGATTTCCATTACACCCCAATGCTTTTGCATTGACTTGCTTTGGTTTTGCTTTCTATTTCCATTGCATCCCAATACTTTTGCATTGACTTGCATTGATTTACATTCTATTTCCATTGCACCCGAATAATTTTGCATTTACTTGCACTGATTTTGCATGCTATTTCCATGGCACCACAATACTTTTGCATTTATTTGCATTAGTTTTGCATTCTATTTCCATTGCATCCCAACACTTTTGCATTGACTTGCATTGATTTTGAATTCTATTTCCATTGCACCCCAATACTTTTGCATTGACTTACACTGATTTTGCATTCTATTTCCATTGTACCCCAACACTTTTGCATTGACTTGCATTGATTTTGAATTCTATTTCCATTGCACCTCAATACTTTTGCATTTATTTGCATTGATTTTGCATTCTATTTCTATTGCACCCCAATACTTTTGCATTGACTTACATTGATTTTGCATTCCATTTCCATTGCTCCCCAAAATCTTTGCATTTATTAGCATTGGTTTTGCATCCTTTTTCCATTGCACCCCAATAGTTATGCATTGACTTGCATGGATATGGCATTCTATTTCCATTGCACACCAATTTTTTGCATTTATTATCAATGATTTTCCATTCTATTTCAATTGCAACCCAATACTTTTGCATTGACTTGCATTGATTTTGCATTCTATTTGCATGCACCACAATACTTTTGCATCGACTTGCACTGATTTTGCATTCTATTTCCATTGCACACCAATTCTTTTGCATTTATTATCAATGATTTTGCATTCTATTTCAATTGCAACCCAATACTTTTGCATTGACTTGCATTGATTTTGCATTCTATTTCCATTGCACCACAATACTTTTGCATTTATTTGCATTGATTTTGCATTCTATTTCATTGCACTCCAATAATTTTGCATTTTTTCCATTGATTTTGCATTCGATTTCCTTTGCACCCCAATATTTTGCATTTATTTGCATTGATTTTGCATTCTTTTTCCATGGCACCCCAGTACTTTTGCATTGACTTGCACTGATTTTGCATCCTATTTCCATTGCACGCCAATACTTTTGCATTGACTTGCTTTGATTTGGCATTCTATTTCCATTGCACACCAATTCTTTTGCATTTATCATCATTGATTTGGCATTCTATTTCCATTGCACCCCAATACTTTTGCACTGATTTGCATTGATTTTGCATTCAATTTCCATTACACCCCAATGCTTTTGCATTGACTTGCTTTGGTTTTGCTTTCTATTTCCATTGCATCCCAATACTTTTGCATTGACTTGCATTGATTTACATTCTATTTCCATTGCACCCGAATAATTTTGCATTTACTTGCACTGATTTTGCATGCTATTTCCATGGCACCACAATACTTTTGCATTTATTTGCATTAGTTTTGCATTCTATTTCCATTGCATCCCAACACTTTTGCATTGACTTGCATTGATTTTGAATTCTATTTCCATTGCACCCCAATACTTTTGCATTGACTTACACTGATTTTGCATTCCATTTCCATTGTACCCCAATACTTTTGTATTGACTTGCACTGATTTTTCATTCCATTTCCATTGCACCCCAAGACATTTGCATTTATTAGCATTGGTTTTGCATCCCTTTTCCATTGCACCCCAATAATTTTGTATTGACTTCCACTGATTTTTCATTCCATTTCCATTGCACCCCAAAACTTTTGCATTTATTAGCATTGGTTTTGCATCCTATTTCCATTGCACCTCAATACTTTTGCATTGATTTGCTCTGATTTTGCATTCGATTTCCATTGCACACCAATTCTTTTGCATTTATTATCATTGATTTTGCATTCTATTTCGATTGCAAGTCAATACTTTTGCATTTACTTGCATTGATTTTGCACGCTATTTCCATGGCACCCCAATACTTTTGCATTTATTTGCAGTGATTTTGCATTCTATTTCCATTGCACCTCAATACTTTGGCATTCATTTGCATTAGTTTTGCATTCTATTTCCATTGCACCCCAATACTTTTGCGTTGACTTGCATTGATTTTGAATTCTATTTCCATTGCACCCCAATACTTTTGCATTTATTTGCAGTGATTTTGCATTCTATTTCCATTGCACCTCAATACTTTGGCATTCATTTGCATTAGTTTTGCATTCTATTTCCATTGCACCCCAATACTTTTGCGTTGACTTGCATTGATTTTGAATTCTATTTCCATTGCACCCCAATACTTTTGCATTTATTTGCATGGATTTTGAATTCTATTTCCATTGCACCCCAATACTTTTGCATTGACTTGCATTGATTTGGCATTCTATTTCCATTGCAAACCAATTCTTTTGCATTTATTAGCATTGATTTTGCATTCTATTTCAATTGCACCCCAATACTTTTGCATTTAATTGATTTGATTTGGCATTCTATTTCTATTGCAACAAATACATTTGCATTGACTTGCATTGATTTTGCATTCTATTTCCTTTACACCCCAATACTTTTGCATTGACTTGCATTGCTTTTGCATTCTATTTCCATTGCACCCCAATACTTTTGCATTTACTTCCATTGATTTTGCATTCCATTTCCATTGCACCCCAAAACTTTTGCATTTATTGCCATTGATTTTGCATTCTATTTCCTTTACACTCCAATAATTTTGCATTTATTTGCATTAGTTTTGCATTCTATTTCCATTGCACCCCAATACTTTTGCATTGACTTGCATTGATTTGGCATTCTATTTCCATTGCACACCAATTCTTTTGCATTTATTACCATTGATTTTGCATTCTATTTCCTTTGCAACCAAATACATTTGCATTGACTTGCATTGATTTACATTTTATTTCCATTGCACCCCGATATTTTTGCATTTACTTGCATTGATTTTGCATGCTATTTCCATGGCACCCCAATACTTTTGCATTGACTTGCACTGATCTTGCATTCTATTTCCATTGCACACCAACACTTTTGCATTGACTTGCATTGATTTTGAATTCTATTTCCATTGCACCTCAATACTTTTGCATTTATTTGCATTGATTTTGCATTCTATTTCCATTGCACCCCAATACTTTTGCATTGACTTACACTGATTTTGCATTCCATTTCCATTGCTCCCCAAAATCTTTGCATTTATTAGCATTGGTTTTGCATTCTATTTCCATTGCAACACAATACTTTTGCATTGACTTGCATTGCTTTTCATTCTATTTCCATTGCACCCCTATACTTTAGCATTTATTGGCATTGATTTTGCATTCTATTTCCATTGCAGCCCAATATATTTGCATTTAGTTGCATTGATTTTGCATGCTATTTCCATGTCACCCCAATACGTTTGCATTTATTTGCAGTGGTTTTGCATTCTATTTCCATTGCACCTCAATACTTTGGCATTTATTTGAATTAGTTTTCCATTCTATTTCCATTGCACCCCAATACTTTTGCATTGACTTGCATTGATTTTGAATTCTATTTCCATTGCAGCCCAATACTTTTGCATTTATTTGCATTAGTTTTGCTTTCTATTTCCATTGTACACCAATATTTTTGCATTGACTTGCATTGATTTTGCATTTGATTCCATTGCACCCCAACACTTTTGCATTTATTAGCATTGGTTTTGCATCATATTTCCATTGCACCCCAATACTTTTGCATTGACTTGCATTGATTTGGCATTCTATTTCCATTGCACACCAATTCTTTTGCATTTATTACCATTGATTTTGCATTCTATTTCCTTTGCAACCAAATACATTTGCATTGACTTGCATTGATTTACATTCTATTTCCATTGCACCCCGATATTTTTGCATTTACTTGCATTGATTTTGCATGCTATTTCCATGGCACCCCAATACTTTTGCATTGACTTGCACTGATCTTGCATTCTATTTCCATTGCACACCAACACTTTTGCATTGACTTGCATTGATTTTGAATTCTATTTCCATTGCACCTCAATACTTTTGCATTTATTTGCATTGATTTTGCATTCTATTTCCATTGCACCCCAATACTTTTGCATTGACTTACACTGATTTTGCATTCCATTTCCATTGCTCCCCAAAATCTTTGCATTTATTAGCATTGGTTTTGCATTCTATTTCCATTGCAACACAATACTTTTGCATTGACTTGCATTGCTTTTCATTCTATTTCCATTGCACCCCTATACTTTAGCATTTATTGGCATTGATTTTGCATTCTATTTCCATTGCACCCCAATATATTTGCATTTAGTTGCATTGATTTTGCATGCTATTTCCATGTCACCCCAATACGTTTGCATTTATTTGCAGTGGTTTTGCATTCTATTTCCATTGCACCTCAATACTTTGGCATTTATTTGAATTAGTTTTCCATTCTATTTCCATTGCACCCCAATACTTTTGCATTGACTTGCATTGATTTTGAATTCTATTTCCATTGCAGCCCAATACTTTTGCATTTATTTGCATTAGTTTTGCTTTCTATTTCCATTGTACACCAATATTTTTGCATTGACTTGCATTGATTTTGAATTCTATTTCCATTGCACCCCAATACTTTTTCATTGACTTTCATTGATTTGGCATTCTATTTCCATTGCACCCCAATATTTTGCATTTATTTGCATTGATTTGGCATTCTATTTCCATTGCAACCCAATAGTCTTGAATAGAATTGCACTTCTGTTGCATTTGATTTGCATTGCACCCCAACACTTTTGCATTTATTAGCATTGGTTTTGCATCCTATTTCCATTGCACTCCAATACTTTTGCATTCACTTGCATTGATTTGGAATTCTATTTCCATTGCACAACAATTCTTTTGCATTTATTGTCATTGATTTTGCATTCTATTTCCATTGCAACCCAATACATTTGCATTGACTTGCATTGATTTACATTTTATTTCCATTGCACCCCAATATTTTTGCATTTACTTGCATTGATTTCGCATGCTATTTCCATGGCACCCCAATACTTTTGCATTTATTTGCAGTGGTTTTGCATTCTATTTCCATTGCACCTCAATACTTTTGCATTGACTTGCATTGATTTTGAATTCTATTTCCATTGCACCCCAATATTTTGCATTTATTTGCATTGATTTCGCATTCTATTTCCATTGCACACCAATACTTTTGCATTGACTTGCACTGATTTTGCATTCCATTTCCATTGCACCCCAATAGTTTTGCATTGACTTGCATTGATTTGGCATTCTATTTCCATTGCACACCTATTCTTTTGCATTTATTATCATTGATTTTGCATTCGATTTCCATTGCAACCCAATACATTTGCATTGACTTGCATTGATTTACATTCTATTTCCATTGCACCCCAATATTTTTGCATTTACTTGCATTGATTTTGCATGCTATTTCCATGGCACCCCAATACTTTTGCATTTATTTGCATTAGTTTTGCATTCTATTTCCATTGCACACCAATTCTTTTGCATTTATTACCATTGATTTTGCATTCTATTTCCATGGCACCCCAATACTTTTGCATTGACTTGCACTGATCTTGCATTCTATTTCCATTGCACACCAACACTTTTGCATTGACTTGCATTGATTTTGAATTCTATTTCCATTGCACCTCAATACTTTTGCATTTATTTGCATTGATTTTGCATTCTATTTCCATTGCACCCCAATACTTTTGCATTGACTTACTTTGATTTTGCATTCCATTTCCATTGCTCCCCAAAACCTTTGCATTTATTAGCATTGGTTTTGCATCCTTTTTCCATTGCACCCCAATAGTTATGCATTGACTTGCATTGATATGGCATTCTATTTCCATTGCATACCAATTCTTTTGCATTTATTATCAATGATTTTGCATTCTATTTCAATTGCAACCCAATACTTTTGGATTGACTTGCATTGATTTTGCATTCTATTTGCATGCACCACAATACTTTTGCATTTATTTGCATTGATTTTGCATTGTATTTCCATTGCACCCCAATACTTTTGCATTGACTTGCACTGATTTTGCATTCTATTTCCTTTACACCGCAATACATTTGCATTGACTTGCACTGATTTTGCATTCCATTTCCATTGCACCCCAAAACTTTTGCATTTATTGCCATTGATTTTGCATTCTATTTCCATTTCACCCCAATAATTTTGCATTTATTAGCATTGGTTTTGCATCCTATTTCCATTGCACCCCAATACTTTTGCATTCACTTGCATTGATTTGGAATTCTATTTCCATTGCACAACAATTCTTTTGCATTTATTGTCATTGATTTTGCATTCTATTTCCATTGCAACCCAATACATTTGCATTGACTTGCATTGATTTACATTTTATTTCCATTGCACCCCAATATTTTTGCATTTACTTGCATTGATTTCGCATGATATTTCCATGGCACCCCAATACTTTTGCATTTATTTGCAGTGGTTTTGCATTCTATTTCCATTGCACCTCAATACTTTGGCATTTATTTGCATTAGTTTTGCATTCTATTTCCATTGCACCCCAACACTTTTGCATTGACTTGCATTGATTTTGAATTCTATTTCCATTGCACCCCAATATTTTGCATTTATTTGCATTGATTTCGCATTCTATTTCCATTGCACACCAATACTTTTGCATTGACTTGCACTGATTTTGCATTCCATTTCCATTGCACCCCAATAGTTTTGCATTGACTTGCATTGATTTGGCATTCTATTTCCATTGCACACCTATTCTTTTGCATTTATTATCATTGATTTTGCATTCGATTTCCATTGCAACCCAATACATTTGCATTGACTTGCACTGATTTTGCATCCTATTTCCATTGCACCCCAATACTTTTGCATTGACTTGCATTGATTTGGCATTCTATTTCCACTGCACCCCAATACTTTTGCATTGACTTGCACTGATTTTGCATTTGATTTCCGTTGCACCCCAACACTTTTGCATTTATTAGCATTGGTTTTGCATCCTATTTCCTTTGCACCCCAATACTTTTGCTTTGACTTGCATTGATTTGGCATTCTATTTCCATTGCACACCAATTCTTTTGCATTTATTATCATTGATTTTGCATTCTATTTCCATTGCAACCCAATACATTTGCATTGACTTGCATTGATTTACATTCTATTTCGATTGCACCCCAATATTTTTGCTTTTTCTTGCATTGATTTTGCATGCTATTTCCATGGCACCCCAATATTTTGCATTTATTTGCATTAGTTTTGCATTCTATTTCCATTGCACCCCAATACTTTTGCATTGACTCGCATTAATTTTGAATTTTATTTGCATTGCACCCCAATACTTTTGCATTTATTTGCATTGATTTTGCATTCTATTTCCATTGTACACCAATTCTTTTGCGTTTATTTGCATTGATTTTGCATTCTATTTCCATGGCAACCCAATACTTTTGCATTGACTTGCATTGCTTTTCATTCTATTTCCATTGCACCCCAATACTTTTGCATTTATTTGCATTGATTTTGCATTCTATTTCCATTGCACTCCAATAATTTTGTATTTTTTTCATTGATTTTGCATTCGATTTCCTTTGCACCCCAATATTTTGCATTTATTTGCATTGATTTTGCATTCTTTTTCCATGGCACCCCAATACTTTTGCATTGACTTGCACTGATTTTGCATCCTATTTCCATTGCACGCCAATACTTTTGCATTGACTTGCATTGATTTGGCATTCTATTTCCATTGCACACCAATTCTTTTGCATTTATCATCATTGATTTGGCATTCTATTTCCATTGCACCCCAATACTTTTGCACTGATTTGCATTGATTTTGCATTCGATTTCCATTACACCCCAATGCTTTTGCATTGACTTGCTTTGGTTTTGCTTTCTATTTCCATTGCATCCCAATACTTTTGCATTGACTTGCATTGATTTACATTCTATTTCCATTGCACCCGAATAATTTTGCATTTACTTGCACTGATTTTGCATGCTATTTCCATGGCACCACAATACTTTTGCATTTATTTGCATTAGTTTTGCATTCTATTTCCATTGCATCCCAACACTTTTGCATTGACTTGCATTGATTTTGAATTCTATTTCCATTGCACCCCAATACTTTTGCATTGACTTACACTGATTTTGCATTCTATTTCCATTGTACCCCAACACTTTTGCATTGACTTGCATTGATTTTGAATTCTATTTCCATTGCACCTCAATACTTTTGCATTTATTTGCATTGATTTTGCATTCTATTTCTATTGCACCCCAATACTTTTGCATTGACTTACATTGATTTTGCATTCCATTTCCATTGCTCCCCAAAATCTTTGCATTTATTAGCATTGGTTTTGCATCCTTTTTCCATTGCACCCCAATAGTTATGCATTGACTTGCATGGATATGGCATTCTATTTCCATTGCACACCAATTTTTTGCATTTATTATCAATGATTTTCCATTCTATTTCAATTGCAACCCAATACTTTTGCATTGACTTGCATTGATTTTGCATTCTATTTGCATGCACCACAATACTTTTGCATCGACTTGCACTGATTTTGCATTCTATTTCCATTGCACACCAATTCTTTTGCATTTATTATCAATGATTTTGCATTCTATTTCAATTGCAACCCAATACTTTTGCATTGACTTGCATTGATTTTGCATTCTATTTCCATTGCACCACAATACTTTTGCATTTATTTGCATTGATTTTGCATTCTATTTCATTGCACTCCAATAATTTTGCATTTTTTCCATTGATTTTGCATTCGATTTCCTTTGCACCCCAATATTTTGCATTTATTTGCATTGATTTTGCATTCTTTTTCCATGGCACCCCAATACTTTTGCATTGACTTGCACTGATTTTGCATCCTATTTCCATTGCACGCCAATACTTTTGCATTGACTTGCTTTGATTTGGCATTCTATTTCCATTGCACACCAATTCTTTTGCATTTATCATCATTGATTTGGCATTCTATTTCCATTGCACCCCAATACTTTTGCACTGATTTGCATTGATTTTGCATTCGATTTCCATTACACCCCAATGCTTTTGCATTGACTTGCTTTGGTTTTGCTTTCTATTTCCATTGCATCCCAATACTTTTGCATTGACTTGCATTGATTTACATTCTATTTCCATTGCACCCGAATAATTTTGCATTTACTTGCACTGATTTTGCATGCTATTTCCATGGCACCACAATACTTTTGCATTTATTTGCATTAGTTTTGCATTCTATTTCCATTGCATCCCAACACTTTTGCATTGACTTGCATTGATTTTGAATTCTATTTCCATTGCACCCCAATACTTTTGCATTGACTTACACTGATTTTGCATTCCATTTCCATTGTACCCCAATACTTTTGTATTGACTTGCACTGATTTTTCATTCCATTTCCATTGCACCCCAAGACATTTGCATTTATTAGCATTGGTTTTGCATCCCTTTTCCATTGCACCCCAATAATTTTGTATTGACTTCCACTGATTTTTCATTCCATTTCCATTGCACCCCAAAACTTTTGCATTTATTAGCATTGGTTTTGCATCCTATTTCCATTGCACCTCAATACTTTTGCATTGATTTGCTCTGATTTTGCATTCGATTTCCATTGCACACCAATTCTTTTGCATTTATTATCATTGATTTTGCATTCTATTTCGATTGCAAGTCAATACTTTTGCATTTACTTGCATTGATTTTGCACGCTATTTCCATGGCACCCCAATACTTTTGCATTTATTTGCAGTGATTTTGCATTCTATTTCCATTGCACCTCAATACTTTGGCATTCATTTGCATTAGTTTTGCATTCTATCTCCATTGCACCCCAATACTTTTGCGTTGACTTGCATTGATTTTGAATTCTATTTCCATTGCACCCCAATACTTTTGCATTTATTTGCAGTGATTTTGCATTCTATTTCCATTGCACCTCAATACTTTGGCATTCATTTGCATTAGTTTTGCATTCTATTTCCATTGCACCCCAATACTTTTGCGTTGACTTGCATTGATTTTGAATTCTATTTCCATTGCACCCCAATACTTTTGCATTTATTTGCATGGATTTTGAATTCTATTTCCATTGCACCCCAATACTTTTGCATTGACTTGCATTGATTTGGCATTCTATTTCCACTGCACCCCAATACTTTTGCATTGACTTGCACTGATTTTGTATTTGATTTCCGTTGCACCCCAACACTTTTGCATTTATTAGCATTGGTTTTGCATCCTATTTCCTTTGCACCCCAATACTTTTGCTTTGACTTGCATTGATTTGGCATTCTATTTCCATTGCACACCAATTCTTTTGCATTTATTATCATTGATTTTGCATTCTATTTCCATTGCAACCCAATACATTTGCATTGACTTGCATTGATTTACATTCTATTTCGATTGCACCCCAATATTTTTGCTTTTTCTTGCATTGATTTTGCATGCTATTTCCATGGCACCCCAATATTTTGCATTTATTTGCATTAGTTTTGCATTCTATTTCCATTGCACCCCAATACTTTTGCATTGACTCGCATTAATTTTGAATTTTATTTGCATTGCACCCCAATACTTTTGCATTTATTTGCATTGATTTTGCATTCTATTTCCATTGTACACCAATTCTTTTGCGTTTATTTGCATTGATTTTGCATTCTATTTCCATGGCAACCCAATACTTTTGCATTGACTTGCATTGCTTTTCATTCTATTTCCATTGCACCCCAATACTTTTGCATTTATTTGCATTGATTTTGCTTTCTATTTCCATTGCACTCCAATAATTTTGTATTTTTTTCATTGATTTTGCATTCGATTTCCTTTGCACCCCAATATTTTGCATTTATTTGCATTGATTTTGCATTCTTTTTCCATGGCACCCCAATACTTTTGCATTGACTTGCACTGATTTTGCATCCTATTTCCATTGCACGCCAATACTTTTGCATTGACTTGCATTGATTTGGCATTCTATTTCCATTGCACACCAATTCTTTTGCATTTATCATCATTGATTTGGCATTCTATTTCCATTGCACCCCAATACTTTTGCACTGATTTTCATTGATTTTGCATTCGATTTCCATTACACCCCAATGCTTTTGCATTGACTTGCTTTGGTTTTGCTTTCTATTTCCATTGCATCCCAATACTTTTGCATTGACTTGCATTGATTTACATTCTATTTCCATTGCACCCGAATAATTTTGCATTTACTTGCACTGATTTTGCATGCTATTTCCATGGCACCACAATACTTTTGCATTTATTTGCATTAGTTTTGCATTCTATTTCCATTGCATCCCAACACTTTTGCATTGACTTGCATTGATTTTGAATTCTATTTCCATTGCACCCCAATACTTTTGCATTGACTTACACTGATTTTGCATTCTATTTCCATTGTACCCCAACACTTTTGCATTGACTTGCATTGATTTTGAATTCTATTTCCATTGCACCTCAATACTTTTGCATTTATTTGCATTGATTTTGCATTCTATTTCTATTGCACCCCAATACTTTTGCATTGACTTACATTGATTTTGCATTCCATTTCCATTGCTCCCCAAAATCTTTGCATTTATTAGCATTGGTTTTGCATCCTTTTTCCATTGCACCCCAATAGTTATGCATTGACTTGCATGGATATGGCATTCTATTTCCATTGCACACCAATTTTTTGCATTTATTATCAATGATTTTCCATTCTATTTCAATTGCAACCCAATACTTTTGCATTGACTTGCATTGATTTTGCATTCTATTTGCATGCACCACAATACTTTTGCATCGACTTGCACTGATTTTGCATTCTATTTCCATTGCACACCAATTCTTTTGCATTTATTATCAATGATTTTGCATTCTATTTCAATTGCAACCCAATACTTTTGTATTGACTTGCATTGATTTTGCATTCTATTTCCATTGCACCACAATACTTTTGCATTTATTTGCATTGATTTTGCATTCTATTTCATTGCACTCCAATAATTTTGCATTTTTTCCATTGATTTTGCATTCGATTTCCTTTGCACCCCAATATTTTGCATTTATTTGCATTGATTTTGCATTCTTTTTCCATGGCACCCCAATACTTTTGCATTGACTTGCACTGATTTTGCATTCTATTTCCATTGCACGCCAATACTTTTGCATTGACTTGCTTTGATTTGGCATTCTATTTCCATTGCACACCAATTCTTTTGCATTTATCATCATTGATTTGGCATTCTATTTCCATTGCACCCCAATACTTTTGCACTGATTTGCATTGATTTTGCATTCGATTTCCATTACACCCCAATGCTTTTGCATTGACTTGCTTTGGTTTTGCTTTCTATTTCCATTGCATCCCAATACTTTTGCATTGACTTGCATTGATTTACATTCTATTTCCATTGCACCCGAATAATTTTGCATTTACTTGCACTGATTTTGCATGCTATTTCCATGGCACCACAATACTTTTGCATTTATTTGCATTAGTTTTGCATTCTATTTCCATTGCATCCCAACACTTTTGCATTGACTTGCATTGATTTTGAATTCTATTTCCATTGCACCCCAATACTTTTGCATTGACTTACACTGATTTTGCATTCCATTTCCATTGTACCCCAATACTTTTGTATTGACTTGCACTGATTTTTCATTCCATTTCCATTGCACCCCAAGACATTTGCATTTATTAGCATTGGTTTTGCATCCCTTTTCCATTGCACCCCAATAATTTTGTATTGACTTCCACTGATTTTTCATTCCATTTCCATTGCACCCCAAAACTTTTGCATTTATTAGCATTGGTTTTGCATCCTATTTCCATTGCACCTCAAAACTTTTGCATTGATTTGCTCTGATTTTGCATTCGATTTCCATTGCACACCAATTCTTTTGCATTTATTATCATTGATTTTGCATTCTATTTCGATTGCAAGTCAATACTTTTGCATTTACTTGCATTGATTTTGCACGCTATTTCCATGGCACCCCAATACTTTTGCATTTATTTGCAGTGATTTTGCATTCTATTTCCATTGCACCTCAATACTTTGGCATTCATTTGCATTAGTTTTGCATTCTATTTCCATTGCACCCCAATACTTTTGCGTTGACTTGCATTGATTTTGAATTCTATTTCCATTGCACCCCAATACTTTTGCATTTATTTGCAGTGATTTTGCATTCTATTTCCATTGCACCTCAATACTTTGGCATTCATTTGCATTAGTTTTGCATTCTATTTCCATTGCACCCCAATACTTTTGCGTTGACTTGCATTGATTTTGAATTCTATTTCCATTGCACCCCAATACTTTTGCATTTATTTGCATGGATTTTGAATTCTATTTCCATTGCACCCCAATACTTTTGCATTGACTTGCATTGATTTGGCATTCTATTTCCATTGCAAACCAATTCTTTTGCATTTATTAGCATTGATTTTGCATTCTATTTCAATTGCACCCCAATACTTTTGCATTTAATTGATTTGATTTGGCATTCTATTTCTATTGCAACAAATACATTTGCATTGACTTGCATTGATTTTGCATTCTATTTCCTTTACACCCCAATACTTTTGCATTGACTTGCATTGCTTTTGCATTCTATTTCCATTGCACCCCAATACTTTTGCATTTACTTCCATTGATTTTGCATTCCATTTCCATTGCACCCCAAAACTTTTGCATTTATTGCCATTGATTTTGCATTCTATTTCCTTTACACTCCAATAATTTTGCATTTATTTGCATTAGTTTTGCATTCTATTTCCATTGCACCCCAATACTTTTGCATTGACTTGCATTGATTTTGCATTTGATTCCATTGCACCCCAACACTTTTGCATTTATTAGCATTGGTTTTGCATCATATTTCCATTGCACCCCAATACTTTTGCATTGACTTGCATTGATTTGGCATTCTATTTCCATTGCACACCAATTCTTTTGCATTTATTACCATTGATTTTGCATTCTATTTCCTTTGCAACCAAATACATTTGCATTGACTTGCATTGATTTACATTCTATTTCCATTGCACCCCGATATTTTTGCATTTACTTGCATTGATTTTGCATGCTATTTCCATGGCACCCCAATACTTTTGCATTGACTTGCACTGATCTTGCATTCTATTTCCATTGCACACCAACACTTTTGCATTGACTTGCATTGATTTTGAATTCTATTTCCATTGCACCTCAATACTTTTGCATTTATTTGCATTGATTTTGCATTCTATTTCCATTGCACCCCAATACTTTTGCATTGACTTACACTGATTTTGCATTCCATTTCCATTGCTCCCCAAAATCTTTGCATTTATTAGCATTGGTTTTGCATTCTATTTCCATTGCAACACAATACTTTTGCATTGACTTGCATTGCTTTTCATTCTATTTCCATTGCACCCCTATACTTTAGCATTTATTGGCATTGATTTTGCATTCTATTTCCATTGCACCCCAATATATTTGCATTTAGTTGCATTGATTTTGCATGCTATTTCCATGTCACCCCAATACGTTTGCATTTATTTGCAGTGGTTTTGCATTCTATTTCCATTGCACCTCAATACTTTGGCATTTATTTGAATTAGTTTTCCATTCTATTTCCATTGCACCCCAATACTTTTGCATTGACTTGCATTGATTTTGAATTCTATTTCCATTGCAGCCCAATACTTTTGCATTTATTTGCATTAGTTTTGCTTTCTATTTCCATTGTACACCAATATTTTTGCATTGACTTGCATTGATTTTGAATTCTATTTCCATTGCACCCCAATACTTTTTCATTGACTTTCATTGATTTGGCATTCTATTTCCATTGCACCCCAATATTTTGCATTTATTTGCATTGATTTGGCATTCTATTTCCATTGCAACCCAATAGTCTTGAATAGAATTGCACTTCTGTTGCATTTGATTTGCATTGCACCCCAACACTTTTGCATTTATTAGCATTGGTTTTGCATCCTATTTCCATTGCACTCCAATACTTTTGCATTCACTTGCATTGATTTGGAATTCTATTTCCATTGCACAACAATTCTTTTGCATTTATTGTCATTGATTTTGCATTCTATTTCCATTGCAACCCAATACATTTGCATTGACTTGCATTGATTTACATTTTATTTCCATTGCACCCCAATATTTTTGCATTTACTTGCATTGATTTCGCATGCTATTTCCATGGCACCCCAATACTTTTGCATTTATTTGCAGTGGTTTTGCATTCTATTTCCATTGCACCTCAATACTTTTGCATTGACTTGCATTGATTTTGAATTCTATTTCCATTGCACCCCAATATTTTGCATTTATTTGCATTGATTTCGCATTCTATTTCCATTGCACACCAATACTTTTGCATTGACTTGCACTGATTTTGCATTCCATTTCCATTGCACCCCAATAGTTTTGCATTGACTTGCATTGATTTGGCATTCTATTTCCATTGCACACCTATTCTTTTGCATTTATTATCATTGATTTTGCATTCGATTTCCATTGCAACCCAATACATTTGCATTGACTTGCATTGATTTACATTCTATTTCCATTGCACCCCAATATTTTTGCATTTACTTGCATTGATTTTGCATGCTATTTCCATGGCACCCCAATACTTTTGCATTTATTTGCATTAGTTTTGCATTCTATTTCCATTGCACCTCAATACTTTTGCATTGACTTGCATTAATTTTGAATTCTATTTCCATTGCACCCCAATACTTTTGCATTGACTTGCATTGATTTGGCATTCTATTTCCATTGCACACCAATTCTTTTGCATTTATTACCATTGATTTTGCATTCTATTTCCATGGCACCCCAATACTTTTGCATTGACTTGCACTGATCTTGCATTCTATTTCCATTGCACACCAACACTTTTGCATTGACTTGCATTGATTTTGAATTCTATTTCCATTGCACCTCAATACTTTTGCATTTATTTGCATTGATTTTGCATTCTATTTCCATTGCACCCCAATACTTTTGCATTGACTTACTTTGATTTTGCATTCCATTTCCATTGCTCCCCAAAACCTTTGCATTTATTAGCATTGGTTTTGCATCCTTTTTCCATTGCACCCCAATAGTTATGCATTGACTTGCATTGATATGGCATTCTATTTCCATTGCATACCAATTCTTTTGCATTTATTATCAATGATTTTGCATTCTATTTCAATTGCAACCCAATACTTTTGGATTGACTTGCATTGATTTTGCATTCTATTTGCATGCACCACAATACTTTTGCATTTATTTGCATTGATTTTGCATTGTATTTCCATTGCACCCCAATACTTTTGCATTGACTTGCACTGATTTTGCATTCTATTTCCTTTACACCGCAATACATTTGCATTGACTTGCACTGATTTTGCATTCCATTTCCATTGCACCCCAAAACTTTTGCATTTATTGCCATTGATTTTGCATTCTATTTCCATTTCACCCCAATAATTTTGCATTTATTAGCATTGGTTTTGCATCCTATTTCCATTGCACCCCAATACTTTTGCATTCACTTGCATTGATTTGGAATTCTATTTCCATTGCACAACAATTCTTTTGCATTTATTGTCATTGATTTTGCATTCTATTTCCATTGCAACCCAATACATTTGCATTGACTTGCATTGATTTACATTTTATTTCCATTGCACCCCAATATTTTTGCATTTACTTGCATTGATTTCGCATGCTATTTCCATGGCACCCCAATACTTTTGCATTTATTTGCAGTGGTTTTGCATTCTATTTCCATTGCACCTCAATACTTTTGCATTGACTTGCATTGATTTTGAATTCTATTTCCATTGCACCCCAATATTTTGCATTTATTTGCATTGATTTCGCATTCTATTTCCATTGCACACCAATACTTTTGCATTGACTTGCACTGATTTTGCATTCCATTTCCATTGCACCCCAATAGTTTTGCATTGACTTGCATTGATTTGGCATTCTATTTCCATTGCACACCTATTCTTTTGCATTTATTATCATTGATTTTGCATTCGATTTCCATTGCAACCCAATACATTTGCATTGACTTGCATTGATTTACATTCTATTTCCATTGCACCCCAATATTTTTGCATTTACTTGCATTGATTTTGCATGCTATTTCCATGGCACCCCAATACTTTTGCATTTATTTGCATTAGTTTTGCATTCTATTTCCATTGCACACCAATTCTTTTGCATTTATTACCATTGATTTTGCATTCTATTTCCATGGCACCCCAATACTTTTGCATCGACTTGCACTGATCTTGCATTCTATTTCCATTGCACACCACCACTTTTGCATTGACTTGCATTGATTTTGAATTCTATTTCCATTGCACCTCAATACTTTTGCATTTATTTGCATTGATTTTGCATTCTATTTCCATTGCACCCCAATACTTTTGCATTGACTTACTTTGATTTTGCATTCCATTTCCATTGCTCCCCAAAACCTTTGCATTTATTAGCATTGGTTTTGCATCCTTTTTCCATTGCACCCCAATAGTTATGCATTGACTTGCATTGATATGGCATTCTATTTCCATTGCATACCAATTCTTTTGCATTTATTATCAATGATTTTGCATTCTATTTCAATTGCAACCCAATACTTTTGGATTGACTTGCATTGATTTTGCATTCTATTTGCATGCACCACAATACTTTTGCATTTATTTGCATTGATTTTGCATTGTATTTCCATTGCACCCCAATACTTTTGCATTGACTTGCACTGATTTTGCATTCTATTTCCTTTACACCGCAATACATTTGCATTGACTTGCACTGATTTTGCATTCCATTTCCATTGCACCCCAAAACTTTTGCATTTATTGCCATTGATTTTGCATTCTATTTCCATTTCACCCCAATAATTTTGCATTTATTAGCATTGGTTTTGCATCCTATTTCCATTGCACCCCAATACATTTGCATTCACTTGCATTGATTTGGAATTCTATTTCCTTTGCACAACAATTCTTTTGCATTTATTGTCATTGATTTTGCATTCTATTTCCATTGCAACCCAATACATTTGCATTGACTTGCATTGATTTACATTTTATTTCCATTGCACCCCAATATTTTTGCATTTACTTGCATTGATTTCGCATGCTATTTCCATGGCACCCCAATACTTTTGCATTTATTTGCAGTGGTTTTGCATTCTATTTCCATTGCACCTCAATACTTTGGCATTTATTTGCATTAGTTTTGCATTCTATTTCCATTGCACCCCAACACTTTTGCATTGACTTGCATTGATTTTGAATTCTATTTCCATTGCACCCCAATATTTTGCATTTATTTGCATTGATTTCGCATTCTATTTCCATTGCACACCAATACTTTTGCATTGACTTGCACTGATTTTGCATTCCATTTCCATTGCACCCCAATAGTTTTGCATTGACTTGCATTGATTTGGCATTCTATTTCCATTGCACACCTATTCTTTTGCATTTATTATCATTGATTTTGCATTCGATTTCCATTGCAACCCAATACATTTGCATTGACTTGCATTGATTTACATTCTATTTCCATTGCACCCCGATATTTTTGCATTTACTTGCATTGATTTTGCATTCTATTTCCATGGCACCCCAATACTTTTGCATTGACTTGCACTGATCTTGCATTCTATTTCCATTGCACACCAACACTTTTGCATTGACTTGCATTGATTTTGAATTCTATTTCCATTGCACCTCAATACTTTTGCATTTATTTGCATTGATTTTGCATTCTATTTCCATTGCACCCCAATACTTTTGCATTGACTTGCATTGATTTTGAATTCTATTTCCATTGCACCCCAATATTTTGCATTTATTTGCATTGATTTCGCATTCTATTTCCATTGCACACCAATACTTTTGCATTGACTTGCACTGATTTTGCATTCCATTTCCATTGCACCCCAATAGTTTTGCATTGACTTGCATTGATTTGGCATTCTATTTCCATTGCACACCTATTCTTTTGCATTTATTATCATTGATTTTGCATTCGATTTCCATTGCAACCCAATACATTTGCATTGACTTGCATTGATTTACATTCTATTTCCATTGCACCCCGATATTTTTGCATTTACTTGCATTGATTTTGCATTCTATTTCCATGGCACCCCAATACTTTTGCATTGACTTGCACTGATCTTGCATTCTATTTCCATTGCACACCAACACTTTTGCATTGACTTGCATTGATTTTGAATTCTATTTCCATTGCACCTCAATACTTTTGCATTTATTTGCATTGATTTTGCATTCTATTTCCATTGCACCCCAATACTTTTGCATTGACTTACATTGATTTTGCATTCCATTTCCATTGCTCCCCAAAACCTTTGCATTTATTAGCATTGGTTTTGCATCCTTTTTCCATTGCACCCCAATAGTTATGCATTGACTTGCATTGATATGGCATTCTATTTCCATTGCATACCAATTCTTTTGCATTTATTATCAATGATTTTGCATTCTATTTCATTTGCAACCCAATACTTTTGGATTGACTTGCATTGATTTTGCATTCTATTTGCATGCACCACAATACTTTTGCATTTATTTGCATTGATTTTGCATTGTATTTCCATTGCACCCCAATACTTTTGCATTGACTTGCACTGATTTTGCATTCTATTTCCTTTACACCGCAATACATTTGCATTGACTTGCACTGATTTTGCATTCCATTTCCATTGCACCCCAATAATTTTGCATTTATTTGCATTAGTTTTGCATTCCATTTCCATTGCACCCCAATACTTTTGCATTGACTTGCATTGATTTTGCATGCTATTTCCATTGCACCCCAATATTTTTCATTTATTTGCACTGATTTTGCATTCGATTTCCATTGCACCCCAACACTTTTGCATTTATTGGCATTGTTTTTGTATCCTTTTTCCATTGCACCCCAATAGTTTTGCATTGACTTGCATTGATTTGGCATTCTATTTCCTTTACACTCCAATAATTTTGCATTGACTTGCACTGATTTTGCATTCTATTTCCATTGCACCCCAATACTTTTGCATTGACTTGCATTGATTTTGAATTCTATTTCCATTGCAACCCAATACTTTTGCATTGACTTGCATTGCTTCTCATTCTATTTCCATTGCACCCCAATACTTTTGCATTGATTTGCAATTATTTGGCATTCGATTTCCATTGCACCCCAAAACTTTTGCATTTATTGCCATTGATTTTGCATTCTATTTCCATTGCACCCGAATATTTTTGCATTTACTTGCATTGATATTTCATTCTATTTCCATGGCACCCCAATACTTTTGCATTTATTTGCAGTGATTTTGCATTCTATTTCCATTGCACCCCAATACTTTTGCATTTATTGGCATTGATTTTGCATTCTATTTCCATTGCACCCCAATACTTTTGCATTTATTTGCATTGATTTTGAATTCCATTTCCATTGCACCCTAATATTTTGCATTTATTTGCATTGATTTTGCATTCTCTTTCCATTGCAACCCAATACTATTGCATTGACTTGCATTGATTTTGAATTCTATTTCCATTGCATCCCAATACTTTTGCATTTATTTGCATTAGTTTTGCATTCTATTTCCATTGCACCCCAATACTTTTGCATTGACTTGCACTGATTTTGCATTCCATTTCCATTGCACCCCAAGACTTTTGCATTTATTAGCATTGGTTTTGCATCCTTTTTCCATTGCACCCCAATACTTTTGCATTGACTTGCATTGATTTGGCATTCTATTTCCATTGCACCTCAATACTTTGGCATTTATTTGCATTAGTTTTGCATTCTATTTCCATTGCACCCCAATACTTTTTCATTGACTTGCATTGATTTTGAATTCTATTTCCATTGCACCCCAATAGTTTTGAATTTATTTGCATTGATTTTGCCTTCTATTTCCATTGCACACCAAGACTTTTGCATTGACTTGCACTGATTTTGCATTCTATTTCCATTGCACCCCAATACTTTTGCATTTATTTGCAGTGATTTTGCATTCTATTTCCATTGCACCTCAATACTTTGGCATTCATTTGCATTAGTTTTGCATTCTATTTCCATTGCACCCCAATACTTTTGCGTTGACTTGCATTGATTTTGAATTCTATTTCCATTGCACCCCAATACTTTTGCATTTATTTGCATTGATTTTGCATTCCATTTCCATTGCACCCCACGACTTTTGCATTTATTAGCATTGGTTTTGCATCCTTTTTCCATTGCACCCCAATACTTTTGCATTGACTTGCATTGATTTTGCATGCTATTTCCATTGCACCCCAATACTTTTCATTTATTTGCACTGATTTTGCATTCGATTTCCATTGCACCCCAACACTTTTGCATTTATTGGCATTGTTTTTGCATCCTATTTGCATTGCACCCCAATAGTTTTGCATTAACTTGCATTAGTTTGGCATTCTATTTCCTTTACACTCCAATAATTTTGCATTTATTTGCATTAGTTTTGCATTCTATTTCCATTGCACCCCAATACTTTTGCATTGACTCGCATTAATTTTGAATTTTATTTGCATTGCACCCCAATACTTTTGCATTTATTTGCATTGATTTTGCATTCTATTTCCATTGTACACCAATTCTTTTGCGTTTATTTGCATTGATTTTGCATTCTATTTCCATGGCAACCCAATACTTTTGCATTGACTTGCATTGCTTTTCATTCTATTTCCATTGCACCCCAATACTTTTGCATTTATTTGCATTGATTTTGCTTTCTATTTCCATTGCACTCCAATAATTTTGTATTTTTTTCATTGATTTTGCATTCGATTTCCTTTGCACCCCAATATTTTGCGTTTATTTGCATTGATTTTGCATTCTTTTTCCATGGCACCCCAATACTTTTGCATTGACTTGCACTGATTTTGCATCCTATTTCCATTGCACGCCAATACTTTTGCATTGACTTGCATTGATTTGGCATTCTATTTCCATTGCACACCAATTCTTTTGCATTTATCATCATTGATTTGGCATTCTATTTCCATTGCACCCCAATACTTTTGCACTGATTTTCATTGATTTTGCATTCGATTTCCATTACACCCCAATGCTTTTGCATTGACTTGCTTTGGTTTTGCTTTCTATTTCCATTGCATCCCAATACTTTTGCATTGACTTGCATTGATTTACATTCTATTTCCATTGCACCCGAATAATTTTGCATTTACTTGCACTGATTTTGCATGCTATTTCCATGGCACCACAATACTTTTGCATTTATTTGCATTAGTTTTGCATTCTATTTCCATTGCATCCCAACACTTTTGCATTGACTTGCATTGATTTTGAATTCTATTTCCATTGCACCCCAATACTTTTGCATTGACTTACACTGATTTTGCATTCTATTTCCATTGTACCCCAACACTTTTGCATTGACTTGCATTGATTTTGAATTCTATTTCCATTGCACCTCAATACTTTTGCATTTATTTGCATTGATTTTGCATTCTATTTCTATTGCACCCCAATACTTTTGCATTGACTTACATTGATTTTGCATTCCATTTCCATTGCTCCCCAAAATCTTTGCATTTATTAGCATTGGTTTTGCATCCTTTTTCCATTGCACCCCAATAGTTATGCATTGACTTGCATGGATATGGCATTCTATTTCCATTGCACACCAATTTTTTGCATTTATTATCAATGATTTTCCATTCTATTTCAATTGCAACCCAATACTTTTGCATTGACTTGCATTGATTTTGCATTCTATTTGCATGCACCACAATACTTTTGCATCGACTTGCACTGATTTTGCATTCTATTTCCATTGCACACCAATTCTTTTGCATTTATTATCAATGATTTTGCATTCTATTTCAATTGCAACCCAATACTTTTGTATTGACTTGCATTGATTTTGCATTCTATTTCCATTGCACCACAATACTTTTGCATTTATTTGCATTGATTTTGCATTCTATTTCATTGCACTCCAATAATTTTGCATTTTTTCCATTGATTTTGCATTCGATTTCCTTTGCACCCCAATATTTTGCATTTATTTGCATTGATTTTGCATTCTTTTTCCATGGCACCCCAATACTTTTGCATTGACTTGCACTGATTTTGCATTCTATTTCCATTGCACGCCAATACTTTTGCATTGACTTGCTTTGATTTGGCATTCTATTTCCATTGCACACCAATTCTTTTGCATTTATCATCATTGATTTGGCATTCTATTTCCATTGCACCCCAATACTTTTGCACTGATTTGCATTGATTTTGCATTCGATTTCCATTACACCCCAATGCTTTTGCATTGACTTGCTTTGGTTTTGCTTTCTATTTCCATTGCATCCCAATACTTTTGCATTGACTTGCATTGATTTACATTCTATTTCCATTGCACCCGAATAATTTTGCATTTACTTGCACTGATTTTGCATGCTATTTCCATGGCACCACAATACTTTTGCATTTATTTGCATTAGTTTTGCATTCTATTTCCATTGCATCCCAACACTTTTGCATTGACTTGCATTGATTTTGAATTCTATTTCCATTGCACCC
Organism: Anolis sagrei; assembly: GCF_037176765.1. Taxonomy (NCBI): domain Eukaryota; kingdom Metazoa; phylum Chordata; class Lepidosauria; order Squamata; family Anolidae; genus Anolis; species Anolis sagrei. The sequence goes on from NC_090034.1 coordinate 65,907,286, forward strand.
CAATACTTTTGCATTGACTTACACTGATTTTTCATTCCATTTCCATTGCACCCCAAGACATTTGCATTTATTAGCATTGGTTTTGCATCCCTTTTCCATTGCACCCCAATAATTTTGTATTGACTTCCACTGATTTTTCATTCCATTTCCATTGCACCCCAAAACTTTTGCATTTATTAGCATTGGTTTTGCATCCTATTTCCATTGCACCTCAATACTTTTGCATTGATTTGCTCTGATTTTGCATTCGATTTCCATTGCACACCAATTCTTTTGCATTTATTATCATTGATTTTGCATTCTATTTCGATTGCAAGTCAATACTTTTGCATTTACTTGCATTGATTTTGCACGCTATTTCCATGGCACCCCAATACTTTTGCATTTATTTGCAGTGATTTTGCATTCTATTTCCATTGCACCTCAATACTTTGGCATTCATTTGCATTAGTTTTGCATTCTATTTCCATTGCACCCCAATACTTTTGCGTTGACTTGCATTGATTTTGAATTCTATTTCCATTGCACCCCAATACTTTTGCATTTATTTGCAGTGATTTTGCATTCTATTTCCATTGCACCTCAATACTTTGGCATTCATTTGCATTAGTTTTGCATTCTATTTCCATTGCACCCCAATACTTTTGCGTTGACTTGCATTGATTTTGAATTCTATTTCCATTGCACCCCAATACTTTTGCATTTATTTGCATGGATTTTGAATTCTATTTCCATTGCACCCCAATACTTTTGCATTGACTTGCATTGATTTGGCATTCTATTTCCATTGCAAACCAATTCTTTTGCATTTATTAGCATTGATTTTGCATTCTATTTCAATTGCACCCCAATACTTTTGCATTTAATTGATTTGATTTGGCATTCTATTTCTATTGCAACAAATACATTTGCATTGACTTGCATTGATTTTGCATTCTATTTCCTTTACACCCCAATACTTTTGCATTGACTTGCATTGCTTTTGCATTCTATTTCCATTGCACCCCAATACTTTTGCATTTACTTCCATTGATTTTGCATTCCATTTCCATTGCACCCCAAAACTTTTGCATTTATTGCCATTGATTTTGCATTCTATTTCCTTTACACTCCAATAATTTTGCATTTATTTGCATTAGTTTTGCATTCTATTTCCATTGCACCCCAATACTTTTGCATTGACTTGCATTGATTTTGCATTTGATTCCATTGCACCCCAACACTTTTGCATTTATTAGCATTGGTTTTGCATCATATTTCCATTGCACCCCAATACTTTTGCATTGACTTGCATTGATTTGGCATTCTATTTCCATTGCACACCAATTCTTTTGCATTTATTACCATTGATTTTGCATTCTATTTCCTTTGCAACCAAATACATTTGCATTGACTTGCATTGATTTACATTCTATTTCCATTGCACCCCGATATTTTTGCATTTACTTGCATTGATTTTGCATGCTATTTCCATGGCACCCCAATACTTTTGCATTGACTTGCACTGATCTTGCATTCTATTTCCATTGCACACCAACACTTTTGCATTGACTTGCATTGATTTTGAATTCTATTTCCATTGCACCTCAATACTTTTGCATTTATTTGCATTGATTTTGCATTCTATTTCCATTGCACCCCAATACTTTTGCATTGACTTACACTGATTTTGCATTCCATTTCCATTGCTCCCCAAAATCTTTGCATTTATTAGCATTGGTTTTGCATTCTATTTCCATTGCAACACAATACTTTTGCATTGACTTGCATTGCTTTTCATTCTATTTCCATTGCACCCCTATACTTTAGCATTTATTGGCATTGATTTTGCATTCTATTTCCATTGCACCCCAATATATTTGCATTTAGTTGCATTGATTTTGCATGCTATTTCCATGTCACCCCAATACGTTTGCATTTATTTGCAGTGGTTTTGCATTCTATTTCCATTGCACCTCAATACTTTGGCATTTATTTGAATTAGTTTTCCATTCTATTTCCATTGCACCCCAATACTTTTGCATTGACTTGCATTGATTTTGAATTCTATTTCCATTGCAGCCCAATACTTTTGCATTTATTTGCATTAGTTTTGCTTTCTATTTCCATTGTACACCAATATTTTTGCATTGACTTGCATTGATTTTGAATTCTATTTCCATTGCACCCCAATACTTTTTCATTGACTTTCATTGATTTGGCATTCTATTTCCATTGCACCCCAATATTTTGCATTTATTTGCATTGATTTGGCATTCTATTTCCATTGCAACCCAATAGTCTTGAATAGAATTGCACTTCTGTTGCATTTGATTTGCATTGCACCCCAACACTTTTGCATTTATTAGCATTGGTTTTGCATCCTATTTCCATTGCACTCCAATACTTTTGCATTCACTTGCATTGATTTGGAATTCTATTTCCATTGCACAACAATTCTTTTGCATTTATTGTCATTGATTTTGCATTCTATTTCCATTGCAACCCAATACATTTGCATTGACTTGCATTGATTTACATTTTATTTCCATTGCACCCCAATATTTTTGCATTTACTTGCATTGATTTCGCATGCTATTTCCATGGCACCCCAATACTTTTGCATTTATTTGCAGTGGTTTTGCATTCTATTTCCATTGCACCTCAATACTTTTGCATTGACTTGCATTGATTTTGAATTCTATTTCCATTGCACCCCAATATTTTGCATTTATTTGCATTGATTTCGCATTCTATTTCCATTGCACACCAATACTTTTGCATTGACTTGCACTGATTTTGCATTCCATTTCCATTGCACCCCAATAGTTTTGCATTGACTTGCATTGATTTGGCATTCTATTTCCATTGCACACCTATTCTTTTGCATTTATTATCATTGATTTTGCATTCGATTTCCATTGCAACCCAATACATTTGCATTGACTTGCATTGATTTACATTCTATTTCCATTGCACCCCAATATTTTTGCATTTACTTGCATTGATTTTGCATGCTATTTCCATGGCACCCCAATACTTTTGCATTTATTTGCATTACTTTTGCATTCTATTTCCATTGCACCCCAATACTTTTGCATTGACTTGCATTAATTTTGAATTCTATTTCCATTGCACCCCAATACTTTTGCATTGACTTGCATTGATTTGGCATTCTATTTCCATTGCACACCAATTCTTTTGCATTTATTACCATTGATTTTGCATTCTATTTCCATGGCACCCCAATACTTTTGCATTGACTTGCACTGATCTTGCATTCTATTTCCATTGCACACCAACACTTTTGCATTGACTTGCATTGATTTTGAATTCTATTTCCATTGCACCTCAATACTTTTGCATTTATTTGCATTGATTTTGCATTCTATTTCCATTGCACCCCAATACTTTTGCATTGACTTACTTTGATTTTGCATTCCATTTCCATTGCTCCCCAAAACCTTTGCATTTATTAGCATTGGTTTTGCATCCTTTTTCCATTGCACCCCAATAGTTATGCATTGACTTGCATTGATATGGCATTCTATTTCCATTGCATACCAATTCTTTTGCATTTATTATCAATGATTTTGCATTCTATTTCAATTGCAACCCAATACTTTTGGATTGACTTGCATTGATTTTGCATTCTATTTGCATGCACCACAATACTTTTGCATTTATTTGCATTGATTTTGCATTGTATTTCCATTGCACCCCAATACTTTTGCATTGACTTGCACTGATTTTGCATTCTATTTCCTTTACACCGCAATACATTTGCATTGACTTGCACTGATTTTGCATTCCATTTCCATTGCACCCCAAAACTTTTGCATTTATTGCCATTGATTTTGCATTCTATTTCCATTTCACCCCAATAATTTTGCATTTATTAGCATTGGTTTTGCATCCTATTTCCATTGCACCCCAATACTTTTGCATTCACTTGCATTGATTTGGAATTCTATTTCCATTGCACAACAATTCTTTTGCATTTATTGTCATTGATTTTGCATTCTATTTCCATTGCAACCCAATAAATTTGCATTGACTTGCATTGATTTACATTTTATTTCCATTGCACCCCAATATTTTTGCATTTACTTGCATTGATTTCGCATGCTATTTCCATGGCACCCCAATACTTTTGCATTTATTTGCAGTGGTTTTGCATTCTATTTCCATTGCACCTCAATACTTTTGCATTGACTTGCATTGATTTTGAATTCTATTTCCATTGCACCCCAATATTTTGCATTTATTTGCATTGATTTCGCATTCTATTTCCATTGCACACCAATACTTTTGCATTGACTTGCACTGATTTTGCATTCCATTTCCATTGCACCCCAATAGTTTTGCATTGACTTGCATTGATTTGGCATTCTATTTCCATTGCACACCTATTCTTTTGCATTTATTATCATTGATTTTGCATTCGATTTCCATTGCAACCCAATACATTTGCATTGACTTGCATTGATTTACATTCTATTTCCATTGCACCCCAATATTTTTGCATTTACTTGCATTGATTTTGCATGCTATTTCCATGGCACCCCAATACTTTTGCATTTATTTGCATTAGTTTTGCATTCTATTTCCATTGCACACCAATTCTTTTGCATTTATTACCATTGATTTTGCATTCTATTTCCATGGCACCCCAATACTTTTGCATCGACTTGCACTGATCTTGCATTCTATTTCCATTGCACACCACCACTTTTGCATTGACTTGCATTGATTTTGAATTCTATTTCCATTGCACCTCAATACTTTTGCATTTATTTGCATTGATTTTGCATTCTATTTCCATTGCACCCCAATACTTTTGCATTGACTTACTTTGATTTTGCATTCCATTTCCATTGCTCCCCAAAACCTTTGCATTTATTAGCATTGGTTTTGCATCCTTTTTCCATTGCACCCCAATAGTTATGCATTGACTTGCATTGATATGGCATTCTATTTCCATTGCATACCAATTCTTTTGCATTTATTATCAATGATTTTGCATTCTATTTCAATTGCAACCCAATACTTTTGGATTGACTTGCATTGATTTTGCATTCTATTTGCATGCACCACAATACTTTTGCATTTATTTGCATTGATTTTGCATTGTATTTCCATTGCACCCCAATACTTTTGCATTGACTTGCACTGATTTTGCATTCTATTTCCTTTACACCGCAATACATTTGCATTGACTTGCACTGATTTTGCATTCCATTTCCATTGCACCCCAAAACTTTTGCATTTATTGCCATTGATTTTGCATTCTATTTCCATTTCACCCCAATAATTTTGCATTTATTAGCATTGGTTTTGCATCCTATTTCCATTGCACCCCAATACATTTGCATTCACTTGCATTGATTTGGAATTCTATTTCCTTTGCACAACAATTCTTTTGCATTTATTGTCATTGATTTTGCATTCTATTTCCATTGCAACCCAATACATTTGCATTGACTTGCATTGATTTACATTTTATTTCCATTGCACCCCAATATTTTTGCATTTACTTGCATTGATTTCGCATGCTATTTCCATGGCACCCCAATACTTTTGCATTTATTTGCAGTGGTTTTGCATTCTATTTCCATTGCACCTCAATACTTTGGCATTTATTTGCATTAGTTTTGCATTCTATTTCCATTGCACCCCAACACTTTTGCATTGACTTGCATTGATTTTGAATTCTATTTCCATTGCACCCCAATATTTTGCATTTATTTGCATTGATTTCGCATTCTATTTCCATTGCACACCAATACTTTTGCATTGACTTGCACTGATTTTGCATTCCATTTCCATTGCACCCCAATAGTTTTGCATTGACTTGCATTGATTTGGCATTCTATTTCCATTGCACACCTATTCTTTTGCATTTATTATCATTGATTTTGCATTCGATTTCCATTGCAACCCAATACATTTGCATTGACTTGCATTGATTTACATTCTATTTCCATTGCACCCCGATATTTTTGCATTTACTTGCATTGATTTTGCATGCTATTTCCATGGCACCCCAATACTTTTGCATTGACTTGCACTGATCTTGCATTCTATTTCCATTGCACCCAACACTTTTGCATTGACTTGCATTGATTTTGAATTCTATTTCCATTGCACCTCAATACTTTTGCATTTATTTGCATTGATTTTGCATTCTATTTCCATTGCACCCCAATACTTTTGCATTGACTTACATTGATTTTGCATTCCATTTCCATTGCTCCCCAAAACCTTTGCATTTATTAGCATTGGTTTTGCATCCTTTTTCCATTGCACCCCAATAGTTATGCATTGACTTGCATTGATATGGCATTCTATTTCCATTGCATACCAATTCTTTTGCATTTATTATCAATGATTTTGCATTCTATTTCATTTGCAACCCAATACTTTTGGATTGACTTGCATTGATTTTGCATTCTATTTGCATGCACCACAATACTTTTGCATTTATTTGCATTGATTTTGCATTGTATTTCCATTGCACCCCAATACTTTTGCATTGACTTGCACTGATTTTGCATTCTATTTCCTTTACACCGCAATACATTTGCATTGACTTGCACTGATTTTGCATTCCATTTCCATTGCACCCCAATAATTTTGCATTTATTTGCATTAGTTTTGCATTCCATTTCCATTGCACCCCAATACTTTTGCATTGACTTGCATTGATTTTGCATGCTATTTCCATTGCACCCCAATATTTTTCATTTATTTGCACTGATTTTGCATTCGATTTCCATTGCACCCCAACACTTTTGCATTTATTGGCATTGTTTTTGTATCCTTTTTCCATTGCACCCCAATAGTTTTGCATTGACTTGCATTGATTTGGCATTCTATTTCCTTTACACTCCAATAATTTTGCATTGACTTGCACTGATTTTGCATTCTATTTCCATTGCACCCCAATACTTTTGCATTGACTTGCATTGATTTTGAATTCTATTTCCATTGCAACCCAATACTTTTGCATTGACTTGCATTGCTTCTCATTCTATTTCCATTGCACCCCAATACTTTTGCATTGATTTGCAATTATTTGGCATTCGATTTCCATTGCACCCCAAAACTTTTGCATTTATTGCCATTGATTTTGCATTCTATTTCCATTGCACCCGAATATTTTTGCATTTACTTGCATTGATATTTCATTCTATTTCCATGGCACCCCAATACTTTTGCATTTATTTGCAGTGATTTTGCATTCTATTTCCATTGCACCCCAATACTTTTGCATTTATTGGCATTGATTTTGCATTCTATTTCCATTGCACCCCAATACTTTTGCATTTATTTGCATTGATTTTGAATTCCATTTCCATTGCACCCTAATATTTTGCATTTATTTGCATTGATTTTGCATTCTCTTTCCATTGCAACCCAATACTATTGCATTGACTTGCATTGATTTTGAATTCTATTTCCATTGCATCCCAATACTTTTGCATTTATTTGCATTAGTTTTGCATTCTATTTCCATTGCACCCCAATACTTTTGCATTGACTTGCACTGATTTTGCATTCCATTTCCATTGCACCCCAAGACTTTTGCATTTATTAGCATTGGTTTTGCATCCTTTTTCCATTGCACCCCAATACTTTTGCATTGACTTGCATTGATTTGGCATTCTATTTCCATTGCACCTCAATACTTTGGCATTTATTTGCATTAGTTTTGCATTCTATTTCCATTGCACCCCAATACTTTTTCATTGACTTGCATTGATTTTGAATTCTATTTCCATTGCACCCCAATAGTTTTGAATTTATTTGCATTGATTTTGCCTTCTATTTCCATTGCACACCAAGACTTTTGCATTGACTTGCACTGATTTTGCATTCTATTTCCATTGCACCCCAATACTTTTGCATTTATTTGCAGTGATTTTGCATTCTATTTCCATTGCACCTCAATACTTTGGCATTCATTTGCATTAGTTTTGCATTCTATTTCCATTGCACCCCAATACTTTTGCGTTGACTTGCATTGATTTTGAATTCTATTTCCATTGCACCCCAATACTTTTGCATTTATTTGCATTGATTTTGCATTCCATTTCCATTGCACCCCACGACTTTTGCATTTATTAGCATTGGTTTTGCATCCTTTTTCCATTGCACCCCAATACTTTTGCATTGACTTGCATTGATTTTGCATGCTATTTCCATTGCACCCCAATACTTTTCATTTATTTGCACTGATTTTGCATTCGATTTCCATTGCACCCCAACACTTTTGCATTTATTGGCATTGTTTTTGCATCCTATTTGCATTGCACCCCAATACTTTTGCATTAACTTGCATTGGTTTGGCATTCTATTTCCTTTACACTCCAATAATTTTGCATTTATTTGCATTAGTTTTGCATTCTATTTCCATTGCACCCCAATACTTTTGCATTGACTTGCATTGATTTTGCATTTGATTCCATTGCACCCCAACACTTTTGCATTTATTAGCATTGGTTTTGCATCATATTTCCATTGCACCCCAATACTTTTGCATTGACTTGCATTGATTTGGCATTCTATTTCCATTGCACACCAATTCTTTTGCATTTATTACCATTGATTTTGCATTCTATTTCCATGGCACCCCAATACTTTTGCATTGACTTGCACTGATCTTGCATTCTATTTCCATTGCACACCAACACTTTTGCATTGACTTGCATTGATTTTGAATTCTATTTCCATTGCACCTCAATACTTTTGCATTTATTTGCATTGATTTTGCATTCGATTTCCATTGCACCCCAACACTTTTGCATTTATTGGCATTGTTTTTGCATTCGATTTCCATTGCAACCCAATACATTTGCATTTATTTGCATTAGTTTTGCATTCTATTTCCATTGCACCCCAATACTTTTGCATTGACTTGCATTAATTTTGAATTCTATTTCCATTGCACCCCAATACTTTTGCATTTATTTGCATTAGTTTTGCATTCCATTTCCATTGCACCCCAATACTTTTGCATTGACTTGCATTGATTTTGCATGCTATTTCCATTGCACCCCAATATTTTTCATTTATTTGCACTGATTTTGCATTCGATTTCCATTGCACCCCAACACTTTTGCATTTATTGGCATTGTTTTTGCATTCGATTTCCATTGCAACCCAATACATTTGCATTTATTTGCATTAGTTTTGCATTCTATTTCCATTGCACCCCAATACTTTTGCATTGACTTGCATTAATTTTGAATTCTATTTCCATTGCACCCCAATACTTTTGCATTTATTTGCATTGATTTTGCATTCTATTTCCATTGCACCCCAATACTTTTGCATTGACTTACATTGATTTTGCATTCCATTTCCATTGCTCCCCAAAACCTTTGCATTTATTAGCATTGGTTTTGCATCCTTTTTCCATTGCACCCCAATAGTTATGCATTGACTTGCATTGATATGGCATTCTATTTCCATTGCATACCAATTCTTTTGCATTTATTATCAATGATTTTGCATTCTATTTCATTTGCAACCCAATACTTTTGGATTGACTTGCATTGATTTTGCATTCTATTTGCATGCACCACAATACTTTTGCATTTATTTGCATTGATTTTGCATTGTATTTCCATTGCACCCCAATACTTTTGCATTGACTTGCACTGATTTTGCATTCTATTTCCTTTACACCGCAATACATTTGCATTGACTTGCACTGATTTTGCATTCCATTTCCATTGCACCCCAAAACTTTTGCATTTATTGCCATTGATTTTGCATTCTATTTCCATTTCACCCCAATAATTTTGCATTTATTTGCATTAGTTTTGCATTCCATTTCCATTGCACCCCAATACTTTTGCATTGACTTGCATTGATTTTGCATGCTATTTCCATTGCACCCCAATACTTTTCATTTATTTGCACTGATTTTGCATTCGATTTCCATTGCACCCCAACACTTTTGCATTTATTGGCATTGTTTTTGCATCCTATTTGCATTGCACCCCAATACTTTTGCATTAACTTGCATTGGTTTGGCATTCTATTTCCTTTACACTCCAATAATTTTGCATTTATTTGCATTAGTTTTGCATTCTATTTCCATTGCACCCCAATACTTTTGCATTGACTTGCATTGATTTTGCATTTGATTCCATTGCACCCCAACACTTTTGCATTTATTAGCATTGGTTTTGCATCATATTTCCATTGCACCCCAATACTTTTGCATTGACTTGCATTGATTTGGCATTCTATTTCCATTGCACACCAATTCTTTTGCATTTATGCATTTATTAACATTGATTTTGCATTCTATTTCCATTGCAACCCAATACATTTGCATTGACTTGCATTGATTTACATTCTATTTCCATTGCACCCCGATGTTTTTGCATTTATTTGCATTGATTTTGCATTCTATTTCCATTGCACCCCAATACTTTTGCATTGACTTACACTGATTTTGCATTCCATTTCCATTGCTCCCCAAAATCTTTGCATTTATTAGCATTGGTTTTGCATTCTATTTCCATTGCAACACAATACTTTTGCATTGACTTGCATTGCTTTTCATTCCATTTCCATTGCACCCCAATACTTTAGCATTTATTGGCATTGATTTTGCATTGTATTTCCATTGCACCCCAATATTTTTGCATTTAGTTGCATTGATTTTGCATGCTATTTCCATGTCACCCCAATACGTTTGCATTTATTTGCAGTGGTTTTGCATTCTATTTCCATTGCACCTCAATACTTTGGCATTTATTTGAATTAGTTTTCCATTCTATTTCCATTGCACCCCAATACTTTTGCATTGACTTGCATTGATTTTGAATTCTATTTCCATTGCAGCCCAATACTTTTGCATTTATTTGCATTAGTTTTGCATTCTATTTCCATTGCACACCAATACTTTTGCATTGACTTGCATTGATTTTGAATTCTATTTCCATTGCACACCAATTCTTTTGCATTTATTAGCATTGGTTTTGCATCCTTTTTCCATTGCACCCCAATACTTTTTCATTGACTTTCATTGATTTGGCATTCTATTTCCATTGCACCCCAATATTTTGCATTTATTTGCATTGATTTGGCATTCTATTTCCATTGCAACCCAATAGTCTTGCATAGAATTGCACTTCTGTTGCATTTGATTTGCATTGCACCCCAACACTTTTGCATTTATTAGCATTGGTTTTGCATCCTATTTCCATTGCACCCCAATACTTTTGCATTCACTTGCATTTATTTTGCATGCTATTTCCGTGCCACCCCAATAATTTTGCATTTATTGGCATTGATTTTGCATTCTTTTTCCATTGCACCCCAATATTTTTGCATTTACTTGCATTGATTTCGCATGCTATTTCCATGGCACCCCAATACTTTTGCATTTATTTGCAGTGGTTTTGCATTCTATTTCCATTGCACCTCAATACTTTGGCATTTATTTGCATTAGTTTTGCATTCTATTTCCATTGCACCCCAACACTTTTGCATTGACTTGCATTTATTTTGAATTCTATTTCCATTGCACCCCAATATTTTGCATTTATTTGCATTGATTTCGCATTCTATTTCCATTGCACCCCAATACTTTTGCATTGACTTGCACTGATTTTGCATCCTATTTGCATTGCACCCCAATACTTTTGCATTGACTTGCATTGATTTGGCATTCTATTTCCATTGCACACCAATTCTTTTGCATTTATTATCATTGATTTTGCATTCGATTTCCATTGCAACCCAATACATTTGCATTGACTTGCATTGATTTACATTCTATTTCCATTGCACCCCAATACTTTTGCATTTATTTGCAGTGATTTTGCATTCTATTTCCATTGCACCTCAATACTTTGGCATTCATTTGCATTAGTTTTGCATTCTATTTCCATTGCACCCCAATACTTTTGCGTTGACTTGCATTGATTTTGAATTCTATTTCCATTGCACCCCAATACTTTTGCATTTATTTGCAGTGATTTTGCATTCTATTTCCATTGCACCTCAATACTTTGGCATTCATTTGCATTAGTTTTGCATTCTATTTCCATTGCACCCCAATACTTTTGCGTTGACTTGCATTGATTTTGAATTCTATTTCCATTGCACCCCAATACTTTTGCATTTATTTGCATGGATTTTGAATTCTATTTCCATTGCACCCCAATACTTTTGCATTGACTTGCATTGATTTGGCATTCTATTTCCATTGCAAACCAATTCTTTTGCATTTATTAGCATTGATTTTGCATTCTATTTCAATTGCACCCTAATACTTTTGCATTTAATTGATTTGATTTGGCATTCTATTTCTATTGCAACAAATACATTTGCATTGACTTGCATTGATTTTGCATTCTATTTCCTTTACACCCCAATACTTTTGCATTGACTTGCATTGCTTTTGCATTCTATTTCCATTGCACCCCAATACTTTTGCATTTACTTCCATTGATTTTGCATTCCATTTCCATTGCACCCCAAAACTTTTGCATTTATTGCCATTGATTTTGCATTCTATTTCCTTTACACTCCAATAATTTTGCATTTATTTGCATTAGTTTTGCATTCTATTTCCATTGCACCCCAATACTTTTGCATTGACTTGCATTGATTTTGCATTTGATTCCATTGCACCCCAACACTTTTGCATTTATTAGCATTGGTTTTGCATCATATTTCCATTGCACCCCAATACTTTTGCATTGACTTGCATTGATTTGGCATTCTATTTCCATTGCACACCAATTCTTTTGCATTTATTACCATTGATTTTGCATTCTATTTCCTTTGCAACCAAATACATTTGCATTGACTTGCATTGATTTACATTCTATTTCCATTGCACCCCGATATTTTTGCATTTACTTGCATTGATTTTGCATGCTATTTCCATGGCACCCCAATACTTTTGCATTGACTTGCACTGATCTTGCATTCTATTTCCATTGCACACCAACACTTTTGCATTGACTTGCATTGATTTTGAATTCTATTTCCATTGCACCTCAATACTTTTGCATTTATTTGCATTGATTTTGCATTCTATTTCCATTGCACCCCAATACTTTTGCATTGACTTACACTGATTTTGCATTCCATTTCCATTGCTCCCCAAAATCTTTGCATTTATTAGCATTGGTTTTGCATTCTATTTCCATTGCAACACAATACTTTTGCATTGACTTGCATTGCTTTTCATTCTATTTCCATTGCACCCCTATACTTTAGCATTTATTGGCATTGATTTTGCATTCTATTTCCATTGCACCCCAATATATTTGCATTTAGTTGCATTGATTTTGCATGCTATTTCCATGTCACCCCAATACGTTTGCATTTATTTGCAGTGGTTTTGCATTCTATTTCCATTGCACCTCAATACTTTGGCATTTATTTGAATTAGTTTTCCATTCTATTTCCATTGCACCCCAATACTTTTGCATTGACTTGCATTGATTTTGAATTCTATTTCCATTGCAGCCCAATACTTTTGCATTTATTTGCATTAGTTTTGCTTTCTATTTCCATTGTACACCAATATTTTTGCATTGACTTGCATTGATTTTGAATTCTATTTCCATTGCACCCCAATACTTTTTCATTGACTTTCATTGATTTGGCATTCTATTTCCATTGCACCCCAATATTTTGCATTTATTTGCATTGATTTGGCATTCTATTTCCATTGCAACCCAATAGTCTTGAATAGAATTGCACTTCTGTTGCATTTGATTTGCATTGCACCCCAACACTTTTGCATTTATTAGCATTGGTTTTGCATCCTATTTCCATTGCACTCCAATACTTTTGCATTCACTTGCATTGATTTGGAATTCTATTTCCATTGCACAACAATTCTTTTGCATTTATTGTCATTGATTTTGCATTCTATTTCCATTGCAACCCAATACATTTGCATTGACTTGCATTGATTTACATTTTATTTCCATTGCACCCCAATATTTTTGCATTTACTTGCATTGATTTCGCATGCTATTTCCATGGCATCCCAATACTTTTGCATTTATTTGCAGTGGTTTTGCATTCTATTTCCATTGCACCTCAATACTTTTGCATTGACTTGCATTGATTTTGAATTCTATTTCCATTGCACCCCAATATTTTGCATTTATTTGCATTGATTTCGCATTCTATTTCCATTGCACACCAATACTTTTGCATTGACTTGCACTGATTTTGCATTCCATTTCCATTGCACCCCAATAGTTTTGCATTGACTTGCATTGATTTGGCATTCTATTTCCATTGCACACCTATTCTTTTGCATTTATTATCATTGATTTTGCATTCTATTTCCATTACAACCCAATACATTTGCATTGACTTGCATTGATTTACATTCTATTTCCATTGCACCCCAATATTTTTGCATTTACTTGCATTGATTTTGCATGCTATTTCCATGGCACCCCAATACTTTTGCATTTATTTGCATTAGTTTTGCATTCTATTTCCATTGCACACCAATTCTTTTGCATTTATTACCATTGATTTTGCGTTCTATTTCCATGGCACCCCAATACTTTTGCATTGACTTGCACTGATCTTGCATTCTATTTCCATTGCACACCAACACTTTTGCATTGACTTGCATTGATTTTGAATTCTATTTCCATTGCACCTCAATACTTTTGCATTTATTTGCATTGATTTTGCATTCTATTTCCATTGCACCCCAATACTTTTGCATTGACTTACTTTGATTTTGCATTCCATTTCCATTGCTCCCCAAAACCTTTGCATTTATTAGCATTGGTTTTGCATCCTTTTTCCATTGCACCCCAATAGTTATGCATTGACTTGCATTGATATGGCATTCTATTTCCATTGCATACCAATTCTTTTGCATTTATTATCAATGATTTTGCATTCTATTTCAATTGCAACCCAATACTTTTGGATTGACTTGCATTGATTTTGCATTCTATTTGCATGCACCACAATACTTTTGCATTTATTTGCATTGATTTTGCATTGTATTTCCATTGCACCCCAATACTTTTGCATTGACTTGCACTGATTTTGCATTCTATTTCCTTTACACCGCAATACATTTGCATTGACTTGCACTGATTTTGCATTCCATTTCCATTGCACCCCAAAACTTTTGCATTTATTGCCATTGATTTTGCATTCTATTTCCATTTCACCCCAATAATTTTGCATTTATTAGCATTGGTTTTGCATCCTATTTCCATTGCACCCCAATACTTTTGCATTCACTTGCATTGATTTGGAATTCTATTTCCATTGCACAACAATTCTTTTGCATTTATTATCATTGATTTTGCATTCTATTTCGATTGCAAGTCAATACTTTTGCATTTACTTGCATTGATTTTGCACGCTATTTCCATGGCACCCCAATACTTTTGCATTTATTTGCAGTGATTTTGCATTCTATTTCCATTGCACCTCAATACTTTGGCATTCATTTGCATTAGTTTTGCATTCTATTTCCATTGCACCCCAATACTTTTGCGTTGACTTGCATTGATTTTGAATTCTATTTCCATTGCACCCCAATACTTTTGCATTTATTTGCAGTGATTTTGCATTCTATTTCCATTGCACCTCAATACTTTGGCATTCATTTGCATTAGTTTTGCATTCTATTTCCATTGCACCCCAATACTTTTGCGTTGACTTGCATTGATTTTGAATTCTATTTCCATTGCACCCCAATACTTTTGCATTTATTTGCATGGATTTTGAATTCTATTTCCATTGCACCCCAATACTTTTGCATTGACTTGCATTGATTTGGCATTCTATTTCCATTGCAAACCAATTCTTTTGCATTTATTAGCATTGATTTTGCATTCTATTTCAATTGCACCCTAATACTTTTGCATTTAATTGATTTGATTTGGCATTCTATTTCTATTGCAACAAATACATTTGCATTGACTTGCATTGATTTTGCATTCTATTTCCTTTACACCCCAATACTTTTGCATTGACTTGCATTGCTTTTGCATTCTATTTCCATTGCACCCCAATACTTTTGCATTTACTTCCATTGATTTTGCATTCCATTTCCATTGCACCCCAAAACTTTTGCATTTATTGCCATTGATTTTGCATTCTATTTCCTTTACACTCCAATAATTTTGCATTTATTTGCATTAGTTTTGCATTCTATTTCCATTGCACCCCAATACTTTTGCATTGACTTGCATTGATTTTGCATTTGATTCCATTGCACCCCAACACTTTTGCATTTATTAGCATTGGTTTTGCATCATATTTCCATTGCACCCCAATACTTTTGCATTGACTTGCATTGATTTGGCATTCTATTTCCATTGCACACCAATTCTTTTGCATTTATTACCATTGATTTTGCATTCTATTTCCTTTGCAACCAAATACATTTGCATTGACTTGCATTGATTTACATTCTATTTCCATTGCACCCCGATATTTTTGCATTTACTTGCATTGATTTTGCATGCTATTTCCATGGCACCCCAATACTTTTGCATTGACTTGCACTGATCTTGCATTCTATTTCCATTGCACACCAACACTTTTGCATTGACTTGCATTGATTTTGAATTCTATTTCCATTGCACCTCAATACTTTTGCATTTATTTGCATTGATTTTGCATTCTATTTCCATTGCACCCCAATACTTTTGCATTGACTTACACTGATTTTGCATTCCATTTCCATTGCTCCCCAAAATCTTTGCATTTATTAGCATTGGTTTTGCATTCTATTTCCATTGCAACACAATACTTTTGCATTGACTTGCATTGCTTTTCATTCTATTTCCATTGCACCCCTATACTTTAGCATTTATTGGCATTGATTTTGCATTCTATTTCCATTGCACCCCAATATATTTGCATTTAGTTGCATTGATTTTGCATGCTATTTCCATGTCACCCCAATACGTTTGCATTTATTTGCAGTGGTTTTGCATTCTATTTCCATTGCACCTCAATACTTTGGCATTTATTTGAATTAGTTTTCCATTCTATTTCCATTGCACCCCAATACTTTTGCATTGACTTGCATTGATTTTGAATTCTATTTCCATTGCAGCCCAATACTTTTGCATTTATTTGCATTAGTTTTGCTTTCTATTTCCATTGTACACCAATATTTTTGCATTGACTTGCATTGATTTTGAATTCTATTTCCATTGCACCCCAATACTTTTTCATTGACTTTCATTGATTTGGCATTCTATTTCCATTGCACCCCAATATTTTGCATTTATTTGCATTGATTTGGCATTCTATTTCCATTGCAACCCAATAGTCTTGAATAGAATTGCACTTCTGTTGCATTTGATTTGCATTGCACCCCAACACTTTTGCATTTATTAGCATTGGTTTTGCATCCTATTTCCATTGCACTCCAATACTTTTGCATTCACTTGCATTGATTTGGAATTCTATTTCCATTGCACAACAATTCTTTTGCATTTATTGTCATTGATTTTGCATTCTATTTCCATTGCAACCCAATACATTTGCATTGACTTGCATTGATTTACATTTTATTTCCATTGCACCCCAATATTTTTGCATTTACTTGCATTGATTTCGCATGCTATTTCCATGGCACCCCAATACTTTTGCATTTATTTGCAGTGGTTTTGCATTCTATTTCCATTGCACCTCAATACTTTTGCATTGACTTGCATTGATTTTGAATTCTATTTCCATTGCACCCCAATATTTTGCATTTATTTGCATTGATTTCGCATTCTATTTCCATTGCACACCAATACTTTTGCATTGACTTGCACTGATTTTGCATTCCATTTCCATTGCACCCCAATAGTTTTGCATTGACTTGCATTGATTTGGCATTCTATTTCCATTGCACACCTATTCTTTTGCATTTATTATCATTGATTTTGCATTCTATTTCCATTACAACCCAATACATTTGCATTGACTTGCATTGATTTACATTCTATTTCCATTGCACCCCAATATTTTTGCATTTACTTGCATTGATTTTGCATGCTATTTCCATGGCACCCCAATACTTTTGCATTTATTTGCATTAGTTTTGCATTCTATTTCCATTGCACACCAATTCTTTTGCATTTATTACCATTGATTTTGCGTTCTATTTCCATGGCACCCCAATACTTTTGCATTGACTTGCACTGATCTTGCATTCTATTTCCATTGCACACCAACACTTTTGCATTGACTTGCATTGATTTTGAATTCTATTTCCATTGCACCTCAATACTTTTGCATTTATTTGCATTGATTTTGCATTCTATTTCCATTGCACCCCAATACTTTTGCATTGACTTACTTTGATTTTGCATTCCATTTCCATTGCTCCCCAAAACCTTTGCATTTATTAGCATTGGTTTTGCATCCTTTTTCCATTGCACCCCAATAGTTATGCATTGACTTGCATTGATATGGCATTCTATTTCCATTGCATACCAATTCTTTTGCATTTATTATCAATGATTTTGCATTCTATTTCAATTGCAACCCAATACTTTTGGATTGACTTGCATTGATTTTGCATTCTATTTGCATGCACCACAATACTTTTGCATTTATTTGCATTGATTTTGCATTGTATTTCCATTGCACCCCAATACTTTTGCATTGACTTGCACTGATTTTGCATTCTATTTCCTTTACACCGCAATACATTTGCATTGACTTGCACTGATTTTGCATTCCATTTCCATTGCACCCCAAAACTTTTGCATTTATTGCCATTGATTTTGCATTCTATTTCCATTTCACCCCAATAATTTTGCATTTATTAGCATTGGTTTTGCATCCTATTTCCATTGCACCCCAATACTTTTGCATTCACTTGCATTGATTTGGAATTCTATTTCCATTGCACAACAATTCTTTTGCATTTATTGTCATTGATTTTGCATTCTATTTCCATTGCAACCCAATACATTTGCATTGACTTGCATTGATTTACATTTTATTTCCATTGCACCCCAATATTTTTGCATTTACTTGCATTGATTTCGCATGCTATTTCCATGGCACCCCAATACTTTTGCATTTATTTGCAGTGGTTTTGCATTCTATTTCCATTGCACCTCAATACTTTGGCATTTATTTGCATTAGTTTTGCATTCTATTTCCATTGCACCCCAACACTTTTGCATTGACTTGCATTGATTTTGAATTCTATTTCCATTGCACCCCAATATTTTGCATTTATTTGCATTGATTTCGCATTCTATTTCCATTGCACACCAATACTTTTGCATTGACTTGCACTGATTTTGCATTCCATTTCCATTGCACCCCAATAGTTTTGCATTGACTTGCATTGATTTGGCATTCTATTTCCATTGCACACCTATTCTTTTGCATTTATTATCATTGATTTTGCATTCGATTTCCATTGCAACCCAATACATTTGCATTGACTTGCATTGATTTACATTCTATTTCCATTGCACCCCGATATTTTTGCATTTACTTGCATTGATTTTGCATGCTATTTCCATGGCACCCCAATACTTTTGCATTGACTTGCACTGATCTTGCATTCTATTTCCATTGCACCCAACACTTTTGCATTGACTTGCATTGATTTTGAATTCTATTTCCATTGCACCTCAATACTTTTGCATTTATTTGCATTGATTTTGCATTCTATTTCCATTGCACCCCAATACTTTTGCATTGACTTACATTGATTTTGCATTCCATTTCCATTGCTCCCCAAAACCTTTGCATTTATTAGCATTTTTTTTGCATCCTTTTTCCATTGCACCCCAATAGTTATGCATTGACTTGCATTGATATGGCATTCTATTTCCATTGCATACCAATTCTTTTGCATTTATTATCAATGATTTTGCATTCTATTTCATTTGCAACCCAATACTTTTGGATTGACTTGCATTGATTTTGCATTCTATTTGCATGCACCACAATACTTTTGCATTTATTTGCATTGATTTTGCATTGTATTTCCATTGCACCCCAATACTTTTGCATTGACTTGCACTGATTTTGCATTCTATTTCCTTTACACCGCAATACATTTGCATTGACTTGCACTGATTTTGCATTCCATTTCCATTGCACCCCAATAATTTTGCATTTATTTGCATTAGTTTTGCATTCCATTTCCATTGCACCCCAATACTTTTGCATTGACTTGCATTGATTTTGCATGCTATTTCCATTGCACCCCAATATTTTTCATTTATTTGCACTGATTTTGCATTCGATTTCCATTGCACCCCAACACTTTTGCATTTATTGGCATTGTTTTTGTATCCTTTTTCCATTGCACCCCAATAGTTTTGCATTGACTTGCATTGATTTGGCATTCTATTTCCTTTACACTCCAATAATTTTGCATTGACTTGCACTGATTTTGCATTCTATTTCCATTGCACCCCAATACTTTTGCATTGACTTGCATTGATTTTGAATTCTATTTCCATTGCAACCCAATACTTTTGCATTGACTTGCATTGCTTCTCATTCTATTTCCATTGCACCCCAATACTTTTGCATTGATTTGCAATTATTTGGCATTCGATTTCCATTGCACCCCAAAACTTTTGCATTTATTGCCATTGATTTTGCATTCTATTTCCATTGCACCCGAATATTTTTGCATTTACTTGCATTGATATTTCATTCTATTTCCATGGCACCCCAATACTTTTGCATTTATTTGCAGTGATTTTGCATTCTATTTCCATTGCACCCCAATACTTTTGCATTTATTGGCATTGATTTTGCATTCTATTTCCATTGCACCCCAATACTTTTGCATTTATTTGCATTGATTTTGAATTCCATTTCCATTGCACCCTAATATTTTGCATTTATTTGCATTGATTTTGCATTCTATTTCCATTGCAACCCAATACTTTTGCATTGACTTGCATTGATTTTGAATTCTATTTCCATTGCATCCCAATACT
Organism: Anolis sagrei; assembly: GCF_037176765.1. Lineage (NCBI taxonomy): Eukaryota > Metazoa > Chordata > Lepidosauria > Squamata > Anolidae > Anolis > Anolis sagrei. The sequence goes on from NC_090034.1 coordinate 65,928,231, forward strand.
TTTGCATTTATTTGCATTAGTTTTGCATTCTATTTCCATTGCACCCCAATACTTTTGCATTGACTTGCACTGATTTTGCATTCCATTTCCATTGCACCCCAAGACTTTTGCATTTATTAGCATTGGTTTTGCATCCTTTTTCCATTGCACCCCAATACTTTTGCATTGACTTGCATTGATTTGGCATTCTATTTCCATTGCACCTCAATACTTTGGCATTTATTTGCATTAGTTTTGCATTCTATTTCCATTGCACCCCAATACTTTTTCATTGACTTGCATTGATTTTGAATTCTATTTCCATTGCACCCCAATAGTTTTGAATTTATTTGCATTGATTTTGCCTTCTATTTCCATTGCACACCAAGACTTTTGCATTGACTTGCACTGATTTTGCATTCTATTTCCATTGCACCCCAATACTTTTGCATTTATTTGCAGTGATTTTGCATTCTATTTCCATTGCACCTCAATACTTTGGCATTCATTTGCATTAGTTTTGCATTCTATTTCCATTGCACCCCAATACTTTTGCGTTGACTTGCATTGATTTTGAATTCTATTTCCATTGCACCCCAATACTTTTGCATTTATTTGCATTGATTTTGCATTCCATTTCCATTGCCCCCCACGACTTTTGCATTTATTAAAATTGGTTTTGCATCCTTTTTCCATTGCACCCCAATACTTTTGCATTGACTTGCATTGATTTTGCATGCTATTTCCATTGCACCCCAATACTTTTCATTTATTTGCACTGATTTTGCATTCGATTTCCATTGCACCCCAACACTTTTGCATTTATTGGCATTGTTTTTGCATCCTATTTGCATTGCACCCCAATAGTTTTGCATTAACTTGCATTAGTTTGGCATTCTATTTCCTTTACACTCCAATAATTTTGCATTTATTTGCATTAGTTTTGCATTCTATTTCCATTGCACCCCAATACTTTTGCATTGACTTGCATTGATTTTGCATTTGATTCCATTGCACCCCAACACTTTTGCATTTATTAGCATTGGTTTTGCATCGTATTTCCATTGCACCCCAATACTTTTGCTTTGACTTGCATTGATTTGGCATTCTATTTCCATTGCACACCAATTCTTTTGCATTTATTACCATTGATTTTGCATTCTATTTCCATGGCACCCCAATACTTTTGCATTGACTTGCACTGATCTTGCATTCTATTTCCATTGCACACCAACACTTTTGCATTGACTTGCATTGATTTTGAATTCTATTTCCATTGCACCTCAATACTTTTGCATTTATTTGCATTGATTTTGCATTCTATTTCCATTGCACCCCAATACTTTTGCATTGACTTACTTTGATTTTGCATTCCATTTCCATTGCTCCCCAAAACCTTTGCATTTATTAGCATTGGTTTTGCATCCTTTTTCCATTGCACCCCAATAGTTATGCATTGACTTGCATTGATATGGCATTCTATTTCCATTGCATACCAATTCTTTTACATTTATTATCAATGATTTTGCATTCTATTTCAATTGCAACCCAATACTTTTGGATTGACTTGCATTGATTTTGCATTCTATTTGCATGCACCACAATACTTTTGCATTTATTTGCATTGATTTTGCATTGTATTTCCATTGCACCCCAATACTTTTGCATTGACTTGCACTGATTTTGCATTCTATTTCCTTTACACCGCAATACATTTGCATTGACTTGCACTGATTTTGCATTCCATTTCCATTGCACCCCAAAACTTTTGCATTTATTGCCATTGATTTTGCATTCTATTTCCATTTCACCCCAATAATTTTGCATTTATTTGCATTAGTTTTGCATTCCATTTCCATTGCACCCCAATACTTTTGCATTGACTTGCATTGATTTTGCATGCTATTTCCATTGCACCCCAATATTTTTCATTTATTTGCACTGATTTTGCATTCGATTTCCATTGCACCCCAACACTTTTGCATTTATTGGCATTGTTTTTGCATTCGATTTCCATTGCAACCCAATACATTTGCATTTATTTGCATTAGTTTTGCATTCTATTTCCATTGCACCCCAATACTTTTGCATTGACTTGCATTAATTTTGAATTCTATTTCCATTGCACCCCAATACTTTTGCATTTATTTGCATTGATTTTGCATTCTATTTCCATTGCACCCCAATACTTTTGCATTGACTTACATTGATTTTGCATTCCATTTCCATTGCTCCCCAAAACCTTTGCATTTATTAGCATTGGTTTTGCATCCTTTTTCCATTGCACCCCAATAGTTATGCATTGACTTGCATTGATATGGCATTCTATTTCCATTGCATACCAATTCTTTTGCATTTATTATCAATGATTTTGCATTCTATTTCATTTGCAACCCAATACTTTTGGATTGACTTGCATTGATTTTGCATTCTATTTGCATGCACCACAATACTTTTGCATTTATTTGCATTGATTTTGCATTGTATTTCCATTGCACCCCAATACTTTTGCATTGACTTGCACTGATTTTGCATTCTATTTCCTTTACACCGCAATACATTTGCATTGACTTGCACTGATTTTGCATTCCATTTCCATTGCACCCCAAAACTTTTGCATTTATTGCCATTGATTTTGCATTCTATTTCCATTTCACCCCAATAATTTTGCATTTATTTGCATTAGTTTTGCATTCCATTTCCATTGCACCCCAATACTTTTGCATTGACTTGCATTGATTTTGCATGCTATTTCCATTGCACCCCAATACTTTTCATTTATTTGCACTGATTTTGCATTCGATTTCCATTGCACCCCAACACTTTTGCATTTATTGGCATTGTTTTTGCATCCTATTTGCATTGCACCCCAATACTTTTGCATTAACTTGCATTGGTTTGGCATTCTATTTCCTTTACACTCCAATAATTTTGCATTTATTTGCATTAGTTTTGCATTCTATTTCCATTGCACCCCAATACTTTTGCATTGACTTGCATTGATTTTGCATTTGATTCCATTGCACCCCAACACTTTTGCATTTATTAGCATTGGTTTTGCATCATATTTCCATTGCACCCCAATACTTTTGCATTGACTTGCATTGATTTGGCATTCTATTTCCATTGCACACCAATTCTTTTGCATTTATGCATTTATTAACATTGATTTTGCATTCTATTTCCATTGCAACCCAATACATTTGCATTGACTTGCATTGATTTACATTCTATTTCCATTGCACCCCGATGTTTTTGCATTTATTTGCATTGATTTTGCATTCTATTTCCATTGCACCCCAATACTTTTGCATTGACTTACACTGATTTTGCATTCCATTTCCATTGCTCCCCAAAATCTTTGCATTTATTAGCATTGGTTTTGCATTCTATTTCCATTGCAACACAATACTTTTGCATTGACTTGCATTGCTTTTCATTCCATTTCCATTGCACCCCAATACTTTAGCATTTATTGGCATTGATTTTGCATTCTATTTCCATTGCACCCCAATATTTTTGCATTTAGTTGCATTGATTTTGCATGCTATTTCCATGTCACCCCAATACGTTTGCATTTATTTGCAGTGGTTTTGCATTCTATTTCCATTGCACCTCAATACTTTGGCATTTATTTGAATTAGTTTTCCATTCTATTTCCATTGCACCCCAATACTTTTGCATTGACTTGCATTGATTTTGAATTCTATTTCCATTGCAGCCCAATACTTTTGCATTTATTTGCATTAGTTTTGCATTCTATTTCCATTGCACACCAATACTTTTGCATTGACTTGCATTGATTTTGAATTCTATTTCCATTGCACACCAATTCTTTTGCATTTATTAGCATTGGTTTTGCATCCTTTTTCCATTGCACCCCAATACTTTTTCATTGACTTTCATTGATTTGGCATTCTATTTCCATTGCACCCCAATATTTTGCATTTATTTGCATTGATTTGGCATTCTATTTCCATTGCAACCCAATAGTCTTGCATAGAATTGCACTTCTGTTGCATTTGATTTGCATTGCACCCCAACACTTTTGCATTTATTAGCATTGGTTTTGCATCCTATTTCCATTGCACCCCAATACTTTTGCATTCACTTGCATTTATTTTGCATGCTATTTCCGTGCCACCCCAATAATTTTGCATTTATTGGCATTGATTTTGCATTCTTTTTCCATTGCACCCCAATATTTTTGCATTTACTTGCATTGATTTCGCATGCTATTTCCATGGCACCCCAATACTTTTGCATTTATTTGCAGTGGTTTTGCATTCTATTTCCATTGCACCTCAATACTTTGGCATTTATTTGCATTAGTTTTGCATTCTATTTCCATTGCACCCCAACACTTTTGCATTGACTTGCATTTATTTTGAATTCTATTTCCATTGCACCCCAATATTTTGCATTTATTTGCATTGATTTCGCATTCTATTTCCATTGCACCCCAATACTTTTGCATTGACTTGCATTGATTTACATTCTATTTCCATTGCACCCCAATATTTTTGCATTTACTTGCATTGATTTTGCATGCTATTTCCATGGCACCCCAATACTTTTGCATTTATTTGCATTAGTTTTGCATTCTATTTCCATTGCACCCCAATACTTTTGCATTGACTTGCATTAATTTTGAATTCTATTTCCATTGCACCCCAATACTTTTGCATTTATTTGCATTGATTTGGCATTCTATTTCCATTGCAACCCAATAGTCTTGCATAGAATTGCACTTCTGTTGCATTTGATTTGCATTGCACCCCAACACTTTTGCATTTATTAGCATTGGTTTTGCATCCTATTTCCATTGCACCCCACTACTTTTGCATTCACTTGCATTTATTTTGCATGCTATTTCCGTGCCACCCCAATAATTTTGCATTTATTGGCATTGATTTTGCATTCTTTTTCCATTGCACCCCAATATTTTTGCATTTACTTGCATTGATTTCGCATGCTATTTCCATGGCACCCCAATACTTTTGCATTTATTTGCAGTGGTTTGGCATTCTATTTCCATTGCACCTCAATACTTTGGCATTTATTTGCATTAGTTTTGCATTCTATTTCCATTGCACCCCAACACTTTTGCATTGACTTGCATTTATTTTGAATTCTATTTCCATTGCACCCCAATATTTTGCATTTATTTGCATTGATTTCGCATTCTATTTCCATTGCACCCCAATACTTTTGCATTGACTTGCACTGATTTTGCATCCTATTTGCATTGCACCCCAATACTTTTGCATTGACTTGCATTGATTTGGCATTCTATTTCCATTGCACACCAATTCTTTTGCATTTATTATCATTGATTTTGCATTCGATTTCCATTGCAACCCAATACATTTGCATTGACTTGCATTGATTTACATTCTATTTCCATTGCACCCCAATATTTTTGCATTTACTTGCATTGATTTTGCATGCTATTTCCATGGCACCCCAATACTTTTGCATTTATTTGCATTAGTTTTGCATTCTATTTCCATTGCACCCCAATACTTTTGCATTGACTTGCATTAATTTTGAATTCTATTTCCATTGCACCCCAATACTTTTGCATTTATTTGCATTGATTTTGCATTCTATTTCCATTGTACACCAATTCTTTTGTGTTTATTTGCATTGATTTTGCATTCTATTTCCATTGCAACCCAATACTTTTGCATTGACTTGCATTGCTTTTCATTCTATTTCCATTGCACCCCAATACTTTTGCATTGATTTGCAATGATTTTGCATTCGATTTCCATTGCACCCCAATAATTTTGCATTTATTGGCATTGATTTTGCATTCTATTTCCATTGCACCCCAATATTTTTGCATTTACTTGCATTGATTTCGCATGCTATTTCCATGGCACCCCAATACTTTGGCATTTATTTGCAGTGGTTTTGCATTCTATTTCCATTGCACCTCAATACTTTGGCATTTATTTGCATTAGTTTTACATTCTATTTCCATTGCACCCCAACACTTTTGCATTGACTTGCATTTATTTTGAATTCTATTTCCATTGCACCCCAATATTTTGCATTTATTTGCATTGATTTGGCATTCTATTTCCATTGCACCCCAATACTTTTGCATTGACTTGCACTGATTTTGCATTTGATTCCATTGCACCCCAACACATTTGCATTTATTAGCTTTGGTTTTGCATCATATTTCCATTGCACCCCTATACTTTTGCATTGACTTGCATTGATTTGGCATTCTATTTCCATTGCACACCAATTCTTTTGCATTTATGCATTTATTAACATTGATTTTGCATTCTATTTCCATTGCAACCCAATACATTTGCATTGACTTGCATTGATTTACATTCTATTTCCATTGCACCCCGATATTTTTGCATTTATTTGTATTGATTTTGCATTCTATTTCAATTGCACCCCAATACTTTTGCATTGACTTACACTGATTTTGCATTCCATTTCCATTGCTCCCCAAAATCTTTGCATTTATTAGCATTGGTTTTGCATTCTATTTCCATTGCAACACAATACTTTTGCATTGACTTGCATTGCTTTTCATTCTATTTCCATTGCACCCCTATACTTTAGCATTTATTGGCATTGATTTTGCATTCTATTTCCATTGTACACCAATTCTTTTGTGTTTATTTGCATTGATTTTGCATTCTATTTCCATTGCAACCCAATACTTTTGCATTGACTTGCATTGCTTTTCATTCTATTTCCATTGCACCCCAATACTTTTGCATTGATTTGCAATGATTTTGCATTCGATTTCCATTGCACCCCAATAATTTTGCATTTATTGGCATTGATTTTGCATTCTATTTCCATTGCACCCCAATATTTTTGCATTTACTTGCATTGATTTCGCATGCTATTTCCATGGCACCCCAATACTTTGGCATTTATTTGCAGTGGTTTTGCATTCTATTTCCATTGCACCTCAATACTTTGGCATTTATTTGCATTAGTTTTACATTCTATTTCCATTGCACCCCAACACTTTTGCATTGACTTGCATTTATTTTGAATTCTATTTCCATTGCACCCCAATATTTTGCATTTATTTGCATTGATTTGGCATTCTATTTCCATTGCACCCCAATACTTTTGCATTGACTTGCACTGATTTTGCATTTGATTCCATTGCACCCCAACACATTTGCATTTATTAGCTTTGGTTTTGCATCATATTTCCATTGCACCCCTATACTTTTGCATTGACTTGCATTGATTTGGCATTCTATTTCCATTGCACACCAATTCTTTTGCATTTATGCATTTATTAACATTGATTTTGCATTCTATTTCCATTGCAACCCAATACATTTGCATTGACTTGCATTGATTTACATTCTATTTCCATTGCACCCCGATGTTTTTGCATTTATTTGTATTGATTTTGCATTCTATTTCCATTGCACCCCAATACTTTTGCATTGACTTACACTGATTTTGCATTCCATTTCCATTGCTCCCCAAAATCTTTGCATTTATTAGCATTGGTTTTGCATTCTATTTCCATTGCAACACAATACTTTTGCATTGACTTGCATTGCTTTTCATTCTATTTCCATTGCACCCCTATACTTTAGCATTTATTGGCATTGATTTTGCATTCTATTTCCATTGCACCCCAATATATTTGCATTTAGTTGCATTGATTTTGCATGCTATTTCCATGTCACCCCAATACGTTTGCATTTATTTGCAGTGGTTTTGCATTCTATTTCCATTGCACCTCAATACTTTGGCATTTATTTGAATTAGTTTTCCATTCTATTTCCATTGCACCCCAATACTTTTGCATTGACTTGCATTGATTTTGAATTCTATTTCCATTGCAGCCCAATACTTTTGCATTTATTTGCATTAGTTTTGCTTTCTATTTCCATTGTAAACCAATATTTTTGCATTGACTTGCATTGATTTTGAATTCTATTTCCATTGCACCCCAATACTTTTTCATTGACTTTCATTGATTTGGCATTCTATTTCCATTGCACCCCAATATTTTGCATTTATTTGCATTGATTTGGCATTCTATTTCCATTGCAACCCAATAGTCTTGAATAGAATTGCACTTCTGTTGCATTTGATTTGCATTGCACCCCAACACTTTTGCATTTATTAGCATTGGTTTTGCATCCTATTTCCATTGCACTCCAATACTTTTGCATTCACTTGCATTGATTTGGAATTCTATTTCCATTGCACAACAATTCGTTTGCATTTATTGTCATTGATTTTGCATTCTATTTCCATTGCAACCCAATACATTTGCATTGACTTGCATTGATTTACATTTTATTTCCATTGCACCCCAATATTTTTGCATTTACTTGCATTGATTTCGCATGCTATTTCCATGGCACCCCAATACTTTTGCATTTATTTGCAGTGGTTTTGCATTCTATTTCCATTGCACCTCAATACTTTTGCATTGACTTGCATTGATTTTGAATTCTATTTCCATTGCACCCCAATATTTTGCATTTATTTGCATTGATTTCGCATTCTATTTCCATTGCACACCAATACTTTTGCATTGACTTGCACTGATTTTGCATTCCATTTCCATTGCACCCCAATAGTTTTGCATTGACTTGCATTGATTTGGCATTCTATTTCCATTGCACACCTATTCTTTTGCATTTATTATCATTGATTTTGCATTCGATTTCCATTGCAACCCAATACATTTGCATTGACTTGCATTGATTTACATTCTATTTCCATTGCACCCCAATATTTTTGCATTTACTTGCATTGATTTTGCATGCTATTTCCATGGCACCCCAATACTTTTGCATTTATTTGCATTAGTTTTGCATTCTATTTCCATTGCACACCAATTCTTTTGCATTTATTACCATTGATTTTGCATTCTATTTCCATGGCACCCCAATACTTTTGCATTGACTTGCACTGATCTTGCATTCTATTTCCATTGCACACCAACACTTTTGCATTGACTTGCATTGATTTTGAATTCTATTTCCATTGCACCTCAATACTTTTGCATTTATTTGCATTGATTTTGCATTCTATTTCCATTGCACCCCAATACTTTTGCATTGACTTACTTTGATTTTGCATTCCATTTCCATTGCTCCCCAAAACCTTTGCATTTATTAGCATTGGTTTTGCATCCTTTTTCCATTGCACCCCAATAGTTATGCATTGACTTGCATTGATATGGCATTCTATTTCCATTGCATACCAATTCTTTTGCATTTATTATCAATGATTTTGCATTCTATTTCAATTGCAACCCTATACTTTTGGATTGACTTGCATTGATTTTGCATTCTATTTGCATGCACCACAATACTTTTGCATTTATTTGCATTGATTTTGCATTGTATTTCCATTGCACCCCAATACTTTTGCATTGACTTGCACTGATTTTGCATTCTATTTCCTTTACACCGCAATACATTTGCATTGACTTGCACTGATTTTGCATTCCATTTCCATTGCACCCCAAAACTTTTGCATTTATTGCCATTGATTTTGCATTCTATTTCCATTTCACCCCAATAATTTTGCATTTATTAGCATTGGTTTTGCATCCTATTTCCATTGCACCCCAATACTTTTGCATTCACTTGCATTGATTTGGAATTCTATTTCCATTGCACAACAATTCTTTTGCATTTATTGTCATTGATTTTGCATTCTATTTCCATTGCAACCCAATACATTTGCATTGACTTGCATTGATTTACATTTTATTTCCATTGCACCCCAATATTTTTGCATTTACTTGCATTGATTTCGCATGCTATTTCCATGGCACCCCAATACTTTTGCATTTATTTGCAGTGGTTTTGCATTCTATTTCCATTGCACCTCAATACTTTGGCATTTATTTGCATTAGTTTTGCATTCTATTTCCATTGCACCCCAACACTTTTGCATTGACTTGCATTGATTTTGAATTCTATTTCCATTGCACCCCAATATTTTGCATTTATTTGCATTGATTTCGCATTCTATTTCCATTGCACACCAATACTTTTGCATTGACTTGCACTGATTTTGCATTCCATTTCCATTGCACCCCAATAGTTTTGCATTGACTTGCATTGATTTGGCATTCTATTTCCATTGCACACCTATTCTTTTGCATTTATTATCATTGATTTTGCATTCGATTTCCATTGCAACCCAATACATTTGCATTGACTTGCATTGATTTACATTCTATTTCCATTGCACCCCAATATTTTTGCATTTACTTGCATTGATTTTGCATGCTATTTCCATGGCACCCCAATACTTTTGCATTTATTTGCATTAGTTTTGCATTCTATTTCCATTGCACACCAATTCTTTTGCATTTATTACCATTGATTTTGCATTCTATTTCCATGGCACCCCAATACTTTTGCATTGACTTGCACTGATCTTGCATTCTATTTCCATTGCACACCAACACTTTTGCATTGACTTGCATTGATTTTGAATTCTATTTCCATTGCACCTCAATACTTTTGCATTTATTTGCATTGATTTTGCATTCTATTTCCATTGCACCCCAATACTTTTGCATTGACTTACTTTGATTTTGCATTCCATTTCCATTGCTCCCCAAAACCTTTGCATTTATTAGCATTGGTTTTGCATCCTTTTTCCATTGCACCCCAATAGTTATGCATTGACTTGCATTGATATGGCATTCTATTTCCATTGCATACCAATTCTTTTACATTTATTATCAATGATTTTGCATTCTATTTCAATTGCAACCCAATACTTTTGGATTGACTTGCATTGATTTTGCATTCTATTTGCATGCACCACAATACTTTTGCATTTATTTGCATTGATTTTGCATTGTATTTCCATTGCACCCCAATACTTTTGCATTGACTTGCACTGATTTTGCATTCTATTTCCTTTACACCGCAATACATTTGCATTGACTTGCACTGATTTTGCATTCCATTTCCATTGCACCCCAAAACTTTTGCATTTATTGCCATTGATTTTGCATTCTATTTCCATTTCACCCCAATAATTTTGCATTTATTTGCATTAGTTTTGCATTCCATTTCCATTGCACCCCAATACTTTTGCATTGACTTGCATTGATTTTGCATGCTATTTCCATTGCACCCCAATACTTTTGCATTTATTTGCATTGATTTGGCATTCTATTTCCATTGCAACCCAATAGTCTTGCATAGAATTGCACTTCTGTTGCATTTGATTTGCATTGCACCCCAACACTTTTGCATTTATTAGCATTGGTTTTGCATCCTATTTCCATTGCACCCCACTACTTTTGCATTCACTTGCATTTATTTTGCATGCTATTTCCGTGCCACCCCAATAATTTTGCATTTATTGGCATTGATTTTGCATTCTTTTTCCATTGCACCCCAATATTTTTGCATTTACTTGCATTGATTTCGCATGCTATTTCCATGGCACCCCAATACTTTTGCATTTATTTGCAGTGGTTTGGCATTCTATTTCCATTGCACCTCAATACTTTGGCATTTATTTGCATTAGTTTTGCATTCTATTTCCATTGCACCCCAACACTTTTGCATTGACTTGCATTGATTTTGAATTCTATTTCCATTGCACCCCAATATTTTGCATTTATTTGCATTGATTTCGCATTCTATTTCCATTGCACCCCAATACTTTTGCATTGACTTGCACTGATTTTGCATCCTATTTGCATTGCACCCCAATACTTTTGCATTGACTTGCATTGATTTGGCATTCTATTTCCATTGCACACCAATTCTTTTGCATTTATTATCATTGATTTTGCATTCGATTTCCATTGCAACCCAATACATTTGCATTGACTTGCATTGATTTACATTCTATTTCCATTGCACCCCAATATTTTTGCATTTACTTGCATTGATTTTGCATGCTATTTCCATGGCACCCCAATACTTTTGCATTTATTTGCATTAGTTTTGCATTCTATTTCCATTGCACCCCAATACTTTTGCATTGACTTGCATTAATTTTGAATTCTATTTCCATTGCACCCCAATACTTTTGCATTTATTTGCATTGATTTTGCATTCTATTTCCATTGTACACCAATTCTTTTGTGTTTATTTGCATTGATTTTGCATTCTATTTCCATTGCAACCCAATACTTTTGCATTGACTTGCATTGCTTTTCATTCTATTTCCATTGCACCCCAATACTTTTGCATTGATTTGCAATGATTTTGCATTCGATTTCCATTGCACCCCAATAATTTTGCATTTATTGGCATTGATTTTGCATTCTATTTCCATTGCACCCCAATATTTTTGCATTTACTTGCATTGATTTCGCATGCTATTTCCATGGCACCCCAATACTTTTGCATTTATTTGCAGTGGTTTTGCATTCTATTTCCATTGCACCTCAATACTTTGGCATTTATTTGCATTAGTTTTACATTCTATTTCCATTGCACCCCAACACTTTTGCATTGACTTGCATTTATTTTGAATTCTATTTCCATTGCACCCCAATATTTTGCATTTATTTGCATTGATTTGGCATTCTATTTCCATTGCACCCCAATACTTTTGCATTGACTTGCACTGATTTTGCATTTGATTCCATTGCACCCCAACACATTTGCATTTATTAGCTTTGGTTTTGCATCATATTTCCATTGCACCCCTATACTTTTGCATTGACTTGCATTGATTTGGCATTCTATTTCCATTGCACACCAATTCTTTTGCATTTATGCATTTATTAACATTGATTTTGCATTCTATTTCCATTGCAACCCAATACATTTGCATTGACTTGCATTGATTTACATTCTATTTCCATTGCACCCCGATATTTTTGCATTTATTTGTATTGATTTTGCATTCTATTTCCATTGCACCCCAATACTTTTGCATTCACTTGCATTGATTTGGAATTCTATTTCCATTGCACAACAATTCTTTTGCATTTATTGTCATTGATTTTGCATTCTATTTCCATTGCAACCCAATACATTTGCATTGACTTGCATTGATTTACATTTTATTTCCATTGCACCCCAATATTTTTGCATTTACTTGCATTGATTTCGCATGCTATTTCCATGGCACCCCAATACTTTTGCATTTATTTGCAGTGGTTTTGCATTCTATTTCCATTGCACCTCAATACTTTGGCATTTATTTGCATTAGTTTTGCATTCTATTTCCATTGCACCCCAACACTTTTGCATTGACTTGCATTGATTTTGAATTCTATTTCCATTGCACCCCAATATTTTGCATTTATTTGCATTGATTTCGCATTCTATTTCCATTGCACACCAATACTTTTGCATTGACTTGCACTGATTTTGCATTCCATTTCCATTGCACCCCAATAGTTTTGCATTGACTTGCATTGATTTGGCATTCTATTTCCATTGCACACCTATTCTTTTGCATTTATTATCATTGATTTTGCATTCGATTTCCATTGCAACCCAATACATTTGCATTGACTTGCATTGATTTACATTCTATTTCCATTGCACCCCAATATTTTTGCATTTACTTGCATTGATTTTGCATGCTATTTCCATGGCACCCCAATACTTTTGCATTTATTTGCATTAGTTTTGCATTCTATTTCCATTGCACACCAATTCTTTTGCATTTATTACCATTGATTTTGCATTCTATTTCCATGGCACCCCAATACTTTTGCATTGACTTGCACTGATCTTGCATTCTATTTCCATTGCACACCAACACTTTTGCATTGACTTGCATTGATTTTGAATTCTATTTCCATTGCACCTCAATACTTTTGCATTTATTTGCATTGATTTTGCATTCTATTTCCATTGCACCCCAATACTTTTGCATTGACTTACTTTGATTTTGCATTCCATTTCCATTGCTCCCCAAAACCTTTGCATTTATTAGCATTGGTTTTGCATCCTTTTTCCATTGCACCCCAATAGTTATGCATTGACTTGCATTGATATGGCATTCTATTTCCATTGCATACCAATTCTTTTACATTTATTATCAATGATTTTGCATTCTATTTCAATTGCAACCCAATACTTTTGGATTGACTTGCATTGATTTTGCATTCTATTTGCATGCACCACAATACTTTTGCATTTATTTGCATTGATTTTGCATTGTATTTCCATTGCACCCCAATACTTTTGCATTGACTTGCACTGATTTTGCATTCTATTTCCTTTACACCGCAATACATTTGCATTGACTTGCACTGATTTTGCATTCCATTTCCATTGCACCCCAAAACTTTTGCATTTATTGCCATTGATTTTGCATTCTATTTCCATTTCACCCCAATAATTTTGCATTTATTTGCATTAGTTTTGCATTCCATTTCCATTGCACCCCAATACTTTTGCATTGACTTGCATTGATTTTGCATGCTATTTCCATTGCACCCCAATATTTTTCATTTATTTGCACTGATTTTGCATTCGATTTCCATTGCACCCCAACACTTTTGCATTTATTGGCATTGTTTTTGCATTCGATTTCCATTGCAACCCAATACATTTGCATTGACTTGCATTGATTTACATTCTATTTCCATTGCACCCCAATATTTTTGCATTTACTTGCATTGATTTCGCATGCTATTTCCATGGCACCCCAATACTTTTGCATTTATTTGCAGTGGTTTTGCATTCTATTTCCATTGCACCTCAATACTTTGGCATTTATTTGCATTAGTTTTGCATTCTATTTCCATTGCACCCCAACACTTTTGCATTGACTTGCATTGATTTTGAATTCTATTTCCATTGCACCCCAATATTTTGCATTTATTTGCATTGATTTCGCATTCTATTTCCATTGCACACCAATACTTTTGCATTGACTTGCACTGATTTTGCATTCCATTTCCATTGCACCCCAATAGTTTTGCATTGACTTGCATTGATTTGGCATTCTATTTCCATTGCACACCTATTCTTTTGCATTGATTATCATTGATTTTGCATTCGATTTCCATTGCAACCCAATACATTTGCATTGACTTGCATTGATTTACATTCTATTTCCATTGCACCCCAATATTTTTGCATTTACTTGCATTGATTTTGCATGCTATTTCCATGGCACCCCAATACTTTTGCATTTATTTGCATTAGTTTTGCATTCTATTTCCATTGCACACCAATTCTTTTGCATTTATTACCATTGATTTTGCATTCTATTTCCATGGCACCCCAATACTTTTGCATTGACTTGCACTGATCTTGCATTCTATTTCCATTGCACACCAACACTTTTGCATTGACTTGCATTGATTTTGAATTCTATTTCCATTGCACCTCAATACTTTTGCATTTATTTGCATTGATTTTGCATTCTATTTCCATTGCACCCCAATACTTTTGCATTGACTTACTTTGATTTTGCATTCCATTTCCATTGCTCCCCAAAACCTTTGCATTTATTAGCATTGGTTTTGCATCCTTTTTCCATTGCACCCCAATAGTTATGCATTGACTTGCATTGATATGGCATTCTATTTCCATTGCATACCAATTCTTTTACATTTATTATCAATGATTTTGCATTCTATTTCAATTGCAACCCAATACTTTTGGATTGACTTGCATTGATTTTGCATTCTATTTGCATGCACCACAATACTTTTGCATTTATTTGCATTGATTTTGCATTGTATTTCCATTGCACCCCAATACTTTTGCATTGACTTGCACTGATTTTGCATTCTATTTCCTTTACACCGCAATACATTTGCATTGACTTGCACTGATTTTGCATTCCATTTCCATTGCACCCCAAAACTTTTGCATTTATTGCCATTGATTTTGCATTCTATTTCCATTTCACCCCAATAATTTTGCATTTATTAGCATTGGTTTTGCATCCTATTTCCATTGCACCCCAATACTTTTGCATTCACTTGCATTGATTTGGAATTCTATTTCCATTGCACAACAATTCTTTTGCATTTATTGTCATTGATTTTGCATTCTATTTCCATTGCAACCCAATACATTTGCATTGACTTGCATTGATTTACATTTTATTTCCATTGCACCCCAATATTTTTGCATTTACTTGCATTGATTTCGCATGCTATTTCCATGGCACCCCAATACTTTTGCATTTATTTGCAGTGGTTTTGCATTCTATTTCCATTGCACCTCAATACTTTGGCATTTATTTGCATTAGTTTTGCATTCTATTTCCATTGCACCCCAACACTTTTGCATTGACTTGCATTGATTTTGAATTCTATTTCCATTGCACCCCAATATTTTGCATTTATTTGCATTGATTTCGCATTCTATTTCCATTGCACACCAATACTTTTGCATTGACTTGCACTGATTTTGCATTCCATTTCCATTGCACCCCAATAGTTTTGCATTGACTTGCATTGATTTGGCATTCTATTTCCATTGCACACCTATTCTTTTGCATTTATTATCATTGATTTTGCATTCGATTTCCATTGCAACCCAATACATTTGCATTGACTTGCATTGATTTACATTCTATTTCCATTGCACCCCAATATTTTTGCATTTACTTGCATTGATTTTGCATGCTATTTCCATGGCACCCCAATACTTTTGCATTTATTTGCATTAGTTTTGCATTCTATTTCCATTGCACACCAATTCTTTTGCATTTATTACCATTGATTTTGCATTCTATTTCCATGGCACCCCAATACTTTTGCATTGACTTGCACTGATCTTGCATTCTATTTCCATTGCACACCAACACTTTTGCATTGACTTGCATTGATTTTGAATTCTATTTCCATTGCACCTCAATACTTTTGCATTTATTTGCATTGATTTTGCATTCTATTTCCATTGCACCCCAATACTTTTGCATTGACTTACTTTGATTTTGCATTCCATTTCCATTGCTCCCCAAAACCTTTGCATTTATTAGCATTGGTTTTGCATCCTTTTTCCATTGCACCCCAATAGTTATGCATTGACTTGCATTGATATGGCATTCTATTTCCATTGCATACCAATTCTTTTACATTTATTATCAATGATTTTGCATTCTATTTCAATTGCAACCCAATACTTTTGGATTGACTTGCATTGATTTTGCATTCTATTTGCATGCACCACAATACTTTTGCATTTATTTGCATTGATTTTGCATTGTATTTCCATTGCACCCCAATACTTTTGCATTGACTTGCACTGATTTTGCATTCTATTTCCATTGCACCCCAAAACTTTTGCATTTATTGCCATTGATTTTGCATTCTATTTCCATTTCACCCCAATAATTTTGCATTTATTTGCATTAGTTTTGCATTCCATTTCCATTGCACCCCAATACTTTTGCATTGACTTGCATTGATTTTGCATGCTATTTCCATTGCACCCCAATATTTTTCATTTATTTGCACTGATTTTGCATTCGATTTCCATTGCACCCCAACACTTTTGCATTTATTGGCATTGTTTTTGCATTCGATTTCCATTGCAACCCAATACATTTGCATTGACTTGCATTGATTTACATTCTATTTCCATTGCACCCCAATATTTTTGCATTTACTTGCATTGATTTTGCATGCTATTTCCATGGCACCCCAATACTTTTGCATTTATTTGCATTAGTTTTGCATTCTATTTCCATTGCACCCCAATACTTTTGCATTGACTTGCATTAATTTTGAATTCTATTTCCATTGCACCCCAATACTTTTGCATTTATTTGCATTGATTTTGCATTCTATTTCCATTGTACACCAATTCTTTTGTGTTTATTTGCATTGATTTTGCATTCTATTTCCATTGCAACCCAATACTTTTGCATTGACTTGCATTGCTTTTCATTCTATTTCCATTGCACCCCAATACTTTTGCATTGATTTGCAATGATTTTGCATTCGATTTCCATTGCACCCCAATAATTTTGCATTTATTGGCATTGATTTTGCATTCTATTTCCATTGCACCCCAATATTTTTGCATTTACTTGCATTGATTTCGCATGCTATTTCCATGGCACCCCAATACTTTTGCATTTATTTGCATTAGTTTTACATTCTATTTCCATTGCACCCCAACACTTTTGCATTGACTTGCATTGATTTTGAATTCTATTTCCATTGCACCCCAATATTTTGCATTTATTTGCATTGATTTGGCATTCTATTTCCATTGCACCCCAATACTTTTGCATTGACTTGCACTGATTTTGCATTTGATTCCATTGCACCCCAACACATTTGCATTTATTAGCTTTGGTTTTGCATCATATTTCCATTGCACCCCTATACTTTTGCATTGACTTGCATTGATTTGGCATTCTATTTCCATTGCACACCAATTCTTTTGCATTTATGCATTTATTAACATTGATTTTGCATTCTATTTCCATTGCAACCGAATACATTTGCATTGACTTGCATTGATTTACATTCTATTTCCATTGCACCCCGATGTTTTTGCATTTATTTGCATTGATTTTGCATTCTATTTCCATTGCACCCCAATACTTTTGCATTGACTTACACTGATTTTGCATTCCATTTCCATTGCTCCCCAAAATCTTTGCATTTATTAGCATTGGTTTTGCATTCTATTTCCATTGCAACACAATACTTTTGCATTGACTTGCATTGCTTTTCATTCTATTTCCATTGCACCCCAATACTTTAGCATTTATTGGCATTGATTTTGCATTCTATTTCCATTGCACCCCAATATTTTTGCATTTAGTTGCATTGATTTTGCATGCTATTTCCATGTCACCCCAATACGTTTGCATTTATTTGCAGTGGTTTTGCATTCTATTTCCATTGCACCTCAATACTTTGGCATTTATTTGAATTAGTTTTCCATTCTATTTCCATTGCACCCCAATACTTTTGCATTGACTTGCATTGATTTTGAATTCTATTTCCATTGCAGCCCAATACTTTTGCATTTATTTGCATTAGTTTTGCATTCTATTTCCATTGCACACCAATACTTTTGCATTGACTTGCATTGATTTTGAATTCTATTTCCATTGCACACCAATTCTTTTGCATTTATTAGCATTGGTTTTGCATCCTTTTTCCATTGCAAGCCAATACTTTTTCATTGACTTTCATTGATTTGGCATTCTATTTCCATTGCACCCCAATATTTTGCATTGACTTGCATTGATTTGGCATTCTATTTCCTTTACACTCCAATAATTTTGCATTTATTTGCATTAGTTTTGCATTCTATTTCCATTGCACCCCAATACTTTTGCATTGACTTGCATTGATTTTGCATTTGATTCCATTGCACCCCAACACTTTTGCATTTATTAGCATTGGTTTTGCATCATATTTCCATTGCACCCCAATACTTTTGCATTGACTTGCATTGATTTGGCATTCTATTTCCATTGCAACCCAATACTTTTGCATTGACTTGCATTGCTTTTCATTCTATTTCCATTGCACCCCAATACTTTTGCATTGATTTGCAATGATTTTGCATTCGATTTCCATTGCACCCCAATACTTTTGCATTGACTTGCATTGATTTTGCATTCTATTTCCATTGCACACCTATTCTTTTGCATTTATTATCATTGATTTTGCATTCGATTTCCATTGCAACCCAATACATTTGCATTGACTTGCATTGATTTACATTCTATTTCCATTGCACCCCAATATTTTTGCATTTACTTGCATTGATTTTGCATGCTATTTCCATGGCACCCCAATACTTTTGCATTTATTTGCATTAGTTTTGCATTCTATTTCCATTGCACCCCAATACTTTTGCATTGACTTGCATTAATTTTGAATTCTATTTCCATTGCACCCCAATACTTTTGCATTTATTTGCATTGATTTTGCATTCTATTTCCATTGTACACCAATTCTTTTGTGTTTATTTGCATTGATTTTGCATTCTATTTCCATTGCAACCCAATACTTTTGCATTGACTTGCATTGCTTTTCATTCTATTTCCATTGCACCCCAATACTTTTGCATTGATTTGCAATGATTTTGCATTCGATTTCCATTGCACCCCAATAATTTTGCATTTATTGGCATTGATTTTGCATTCTATTTCCATTGCACCCCAATATTTTTGCATTTACTTGCATTGATTTCGCATGCTATTTCCATGGCACCCCAATACTTTTGCATTTATTTGCATTAGTTTTACATTCTATTTCCATTGCACCCCAACACTTTTGCATTGACTTGCATTGATTTTGAATTCTATTTCCATTGCACCCCAATATTTTGCATTTATTTGCATTGATTTGGCATTCTATTTCCATTGCACCCCAATACTTTTGCATTGACTTGCACTGATTTTGCATTTGATTCCATTGCACCCCAACACATTTGCATTTATTAGCTTTGGTTTTGCATCATATTTCCATTGCACCCCTATACTTTTGCATTGACTTGCATTGATTTGGCATTCTATTTCCATTGCACACCAATTCTTTTGCATTTATGCATTTATTAACATTGATTTTGCATTCTATTTCCATTGCAACCGAATACATTTGCATTGACTTGCATTGATTTACATTCTATTTCCATTGCACCCCGATGTTTTTGCATTTATTTGCATTGATTTTGCATTCTATTTCCATTGCACCCCAATACTTTTGCATTGACTTACACTGATTTTGCATTCCATTTCCATTGCTCCCCAAAATCTTTGCATTTATTAGCATTGGTTTTGCATTCTATTTCCATTGCAACACAATACTTTTGCATTGACTTGCATTGCTTTTCATTCTATTTCCATTGCACCCCAATACTTTAGCATTTATTGGCATTGATTTTGCATTCTATTTCCATTGCACCCCAATATTTTTGCATTTAGTTGCATTG
This sequence comes from Anolis sagrei, assembly GCF_037176765.1. Classification (NCBI taxonomy): domain Eukaryota; kingdom Metazoa; phylum Chordata; class Lepidosauria; order Squamata; family Anolidae; genus Anolis; species Anolis sagrei. The sequence goes on from NC_090034.1 coordinate 65,949,059, forward strand.
ATTTTGCATGCTATTTCCATGTCACCCCAATACGTTTGCATTTATTTGCAGTGGTTTTGCATTCTATTTCCATTGCACCTCAATACTTTGGCATTTATTTGAATTAGTTTTCCATTCTATTTCCATTGCACCCCAATACTTTTGCATTGACTTGCATTGATTTTGAATTCTATTTCCATTGCAGCCCAATACTTTTGCATTTATTTGCATTAGTTTTGCATTCTATTTCCATTGCACACCAATACTTTTGCATTGACTTGCATTGATTTTGAATTCTATTTCCATTGCACACCAATTCTTTTGCATTTATTAGCATTGGTTTTGCATCCTTTTTCCATTGCAAGCCAATACTTTTTCATTGACTTTCATTGATTTGGCATTCTATTTCCATTGCACCCCAATATTTTGCATTGACTTGCATTGATTTGGCATTCTATTTCCTTTACACTCCAATAATTTTGCATTTATTTGCATTAGTTTTGCATTCTATTTCCATTGCACCCCAATACTTTTGCATTGACTTGCATTGATTTTGCATTTGATTCCATTGCACCCCAACACTTTTGCATTTATTAGCATTGGTTTTGCATCATATTTCCATTGCACCCCAATACTTTTGCATTGACTTGCATTGATTTGGCATTCTATTTCCATTGCAACCCAATACTTTTGCATTGACTTGCATTGCTTTTCATTCTATTTCCATTGCACCCCAATACTTTTGCATTGATTTGCAATGATTTTGCATTCGATTTCCATTGCACCCCAATACTTTTGCATTGACTTGCATTGATTTTGCATTCTATTTCCATTGCACACCTATTCTTTTGCATTTATTATCATTGATTTTGCATTCGATTTCCATTGCAACCCAATACATTTGCATTGACTTGCATTGATTTACATTCTATTTCCATTGCACCCCAATATTTTTGCATTTACTTGCATTGATTTTGCATGCTATTTCCATGGCACCCCAATACTTTTGCATTTATTTGCATTAGTTTTGCATTCTATTTCCATTGCACCCCAATACTTTTGCATTGACTTGCATTAATTTTGAATTCTATTTCCATTGCACCCCAATACTTTTGCATTTATTTGCATTGATTTTGCATTCTATTTCCATTGTACACCAATTCTTTTGTGTTTATTTGCATTGATTTTGCATTCTATTTCCATTGCAACCCAATACTTTTGCATTGACTTGCATTGCTTTTCATTCTATTTCCATTGCACCCCAATACTTTTGCATTGATTTGCAATGATTTTGCATTCGATTTCCATTGCACCCCAATAATTTTGCATTTATTGGCATTGATTTTGCATTCTATTTCCATTGCACCCCAATATTTTTGCATTTACTTGCATTGATTTCGCATGCTATTTCCATGGCACCCCAATACTTTTGCATTTATTTGCATTAGTTTTACATTCTATTTCCATTGCACCCCAACACTTTTGCATTGACTTGCATTGATTTTGAATTCTATTTCCATTGCACCCCAATATTTTGCATTTATTTGCATTGATTTGGCATTCTATTTCCATTGCACCCCAATACTTTTGCATTGACTTGCACTGATTTTGCATTTGATTCCATTGCACCCCAACACATTTGCATTTATTAGCTTTGGTTTTGCATCATATTTCCATTGCACCCCTATACTTTTGCATTGACTTGCATTGATTTGGCATTCTATTTCCATTGCACACCAATTCTTTTGCATTTATGCATTTATTAACATTGATTTTGCATTCTATTTCCATTGCAACCGAATACATTTGCATTGACTTGCATTGATTTACATTCTATTTCCATTGCACCCCGATGTTTTTGCATTTATTTGCATTGATTTTGCATTCTATTTCCATTGCACCCCAATACTTTTGCATTGACTTACACTGATTTTGCATTCCATTTCCATTGCTCCCCAAAATCTTTGCATTTATTAGCATTGGTTTTGCATTCTATTTCCATTGCAACACAATACTTTTGCATTGACTTGCATTGCTTTTCATTCTATTTCCATTGCACCCCAATACTTTAGCATTTATTGGCATTGATTTTGCATTCTATTTCCATTGCACCCCAATATTTTTGCATTTAGTTGCATTGATTTTGCATGCTATTTCCATGTCACCCCAATACGTTTGCATTTATTTGCAGTGGTTTTGCATTCTATTTCCATTGCACCTCAATATTTTGGCATTTATTTGAATTAGTTTTCCATTCTATTTCCATTGCACCCCAATACTTTTGCATTGACTTGCATTGATTTTGAATTCTATTTCCATTGCAGCCCAATACTTTTGCATTTATTTGCATTAGTTTTGCATTCTATTTCCATTGCACACCAATACTTTTGCATTGACTTGCATTGATTTTGAATTCTATTTCCATTGCACACCAATTCTTTTGCATTTATTAGCATTGGTTTTGCATCCTTTTTCCATTGCAAGCCAATACTTTTTCATTGACTTTCATTGATTTGGCATTCTATTTCCATTGCACCCCAATATTTTGCATTGACTTGCATTGATTTGGCATTCTATTTCCTTTACACTCCAATAATTTTGCATTTATTTGCATTAGTTTTGCATTCTATTTCCATTGCACCCCAATACTTTTGCATTGACTTGCATTGATTTTGCATTTGATTCCATTGCACCCCAACACTTTTGCATTTATTAGCATTGGTTTTGCATCATATTTCCATTGCACCCCAATACTTTTGCATTGACTTGCATTGATTTGGCATTCTATTTCCATTGCAACCCAATACTTTTGCATTGACTTGCATTGCTTTTCATTCTATTTCCATTGCACCCCAATACTTTTGCATTGATTTGCAATGATTTTGCATTCGATTTCCATTGCACCCCAATAATTTTGCATTTATTGGCATTGATTTTGCATTCTATTTCCATTGCACCCCAATATTTTTGCATTTACTTGCATTGATTTCGCATGCTATTTCCATGGCACCCCAATACTTTTGCATTTATTTGCATTAGTTTTACATTCTATTTCCATTGCACCCCAACACTTTTGCATTGACTTGCATTGATTTTGAATTCTATTTCCATTGCACCCCAATATTTTGCATTTATTTGCATTGATTTGGCATTCTATTTCCATTGCACCCCAATACTTTTGCATTGACTTGCACTGATTTTGCATTTGATTCCATTGCACCCCAACACATTTGCATTTATTAGCTTTGGTTTTGCATCATATTTCCATTGCACCCCTATACTTTTGCATTGACTTGCATTGATTTGGCATTCTATTTCCATTGCACACCAATTCTTTTGCATTTATGCATTTATTAACATTGATTTTGCATTCTATTTCCATTGCAACCCAATACATTTGCATTGACTTGCATTGATTTACATTCTATTTCCATTGCACCCCGATGTTTTTGCATTTATTTGCATTGATTTTGCATTCTATTTCCATTGCACCCCAATACTTTTGCATTGACTTACACTGATTTTGCATTCCATTTCCATTGCTCCCCAAAATCTTTGCATTTATTAGCATTGGTTTTGCATTCTATTTCCATTGCAACACAATACTTTTGCATTGACTTGCATTGCTTTTCATTCTATTTCCATTGCACCCCAATACTTTAGCATTTATTGGCATTGATTTTGCATTCTATTTCCATTGCACCCCAATATTTTTGCATTTAGTTGCATTGATTTTGCATGCTATTTCCATGTCACCCCAATACGTTTGCATTTATTTGCAGTGGTTTTGCATTCTATTTCCATTGCACCTCAATACTTTGGCATTTATTTGAATTAGTTTTCCATTCTATTTCCATTGCACCCCAATACTTTTGCATTGACTTGCATTGATTTTGAATTCTATTTCCATTGCAGCCCAATACATTTGCATTTATTTGCATTAGTTTTGCATTCTATTTCCATTGCACACCAATACTTTTGCATTGACTTGCATTGATTTTGAATTCTATTTCCATTGCACACCAATTCTTTTGCATTTATTAGCATTGGTTTTGCATCCTTTTTCCATTGCAAGCCAATACTTTTTCATTGACTTTCATTGATTTGGCATTCTATTTCCATTGCACCCCAATATTTTGCATTGACTTGCATTGATTTGGCATTCTATTTCCTTTACACTCCAATAATTTTGCATTTATTTGCATTAGTTTTGCATTCTATTTCCATTGCACCCCAATACTTTTGCATTGACTTGCATTGATTTTGCATTTGATTCCATTGCACCCCAACACTTTTGCATTTATTAGCATTGGTTTTGCATCATATTTCCATTGCACCCCAATACTTTTGCATTGACTTGCATTGATTTGGCATTCTATTTCCATTGCACACCAATTCTTTTGCATTTATTACCATTGATTTTGCATTCTATTTCCTTTGCAACCAAATACATTTGCATTGACTTGCATTGATTTACATTCTATTTCCATTGCACCCCGATATTTTTGCATTTAGTTGCATTGATTTTGCATGCTATTTCCATGTCACCCCAATACGTTTGCATTTATTTGCAGTGGTTTTGCATTCTATTTCCATTGCACCTCAATACTTTGGCATTTATTTGAATTAGTTTTCCATTCTATTTCCATTGCACCCCAATACTTTTGCATTGACTTGCATTGATTTTGAATTCTATTTCCATTGCAGCCCAATACATTTGCATTTATTTGCATTAGTTTTGCATTCTATTTCCATTGCACACCAATACTTTTGCATTGACTTGCATTGATTTTGAATTCTATTTCCATTGCACACCAATTCTTTTGCATTTATTAGCATTGGTTTTGCATCCTTTTTCCATTGCAAGCCAATACTTTTTCATTGACTTTCATTGATTTGGCATTCTATTTCCATTGCACCCCAATATTTTGCATTGACTTGCATTGATTTGGCATTCTATTTCCTTTACACTCCAATAATTTTGCATTTATTTGCATTAGTTTTGCATTCTATTTCCATTGCACCCCAATACTTTTGCATTGACTTGCATTGATTTTGCATTTGATTCCATTGCACCCCAACACTTTTGCATTTATTAGCATTGGTTTTGCATCATATTTCCATTGCACCCCAATACTTTTGCATTGACTTGCATTGATTTGGCATTCTATTTCCATTGCAACCCAATACTTTTGCATTGACTTGCATTGCTTTTCATTCTATTTCCATTGCACCCCAATACTTTTGCATTGATTTGCAATGATTTTGCATTCGATTTCCATTGCACCCCAATAATTTTGCATTTATTGGCATTGATTTTGCATTCTATTTCCATTGCACCCCAATATTTTTGCATTTACTTGCATTGATTTCGCATGCTATTTCCATGGCACCCCAATACTTTTGCATTTATTTGCATTAGTTTTACATTCTATTTCCATTGCACCCCAACACTTTTGCATTGACTTGCATTGATTTTGAATTCTATTTCCATTGCACCCCAATATTTTGCATTTATTTGCATTGATTTGGCATTCTATTTCCATTGCACCCCAATACTTTTGCATTGACTTGCACTGATTTTGCATTTGATTCCATTGCACCCCAACACATTTGCATTTATTAGCTTTGGTTTTGCATCATATTTCCATTGCACCCCTATACTTTTGCATTGACTTGCATTGATTTGGCATTCTATTTCCATTGCACACCAATTCTTTTGCATTTATGCATTTATTAACATTGATTTTGCATTCTATTTCCATTGCAACCCAATACATTTGCATTGACTTGCATTGATTTACATTCTATTTCCATTGCACCCCGATGTTTTTGCATTTATTTGCATTGATTTTGCATTCTATTTCCATTGCACCCCAATACTTTTGCATTGACTTACACTGATTTTGCATTCCATTTCCATTGCTCCCCAAAATCTTTGCATTTATTAGCATTGGTTTTGCATTCTATTTCCATTGCAACACAATACTTTTGCATTGACTTGCATTGCTTTTCATTCTATTTCCATTGCACCCCAATACTTTAGCATTTATTGGCATTGATTTTGCATTCTATTTCCATTGCACCCCAATATTTTTGCATTTAGTTGCATTGATTTTGCATGCTATTTCCATGTCACCCCAATACGTTTGCATTTATTTGCAGTGGTTTTGCATTCTATTTCCATTGCACCTCAATACTTTGGCATTTATTTGAATTAGTTTTCCATTCTATTTCCATTGCACCCCAATACTTTTGCATTGACTTGCATTGATTTTGAATTCTATTTCCATTGCAGCCCAATACATTTGCATTTATTTGCATTAGTTTTGCATTCTATTTCCATTGCACACCAATACTTTTGCATTGACTTGCATTGATTTTGAATTCTATTTCCATTGCACACCAATTCTTTTGCATTTATTAGCATTGGTTTTGCATCCTTTTTCCATTGCAAGCCAATACTTTTTCATTGACTTTCATTGATTTGGCATTCTATTTCCATTGCACCCCAATATTTTGCATTGACTTGCATTGATTTGGCATTCTATTTCCTTTACACTCCAATAATTTTGCATTTATTTGCATTAGTTTTGCATTCTATTTCCATTGCACCCCAATACTTTTGCATTGACTTGCATTGATTTTGCATTTGATTCCATTGCACCCCAACACTTTTGCATTTATTAGCATTGGTTTTGCATCATATTTCCATTGCACCCCAATACTTTTGCATTGACTTGCATTGATTTGGCATTCTATTTCCATTGCACACCAATTCTTTTGCATTTATTACCATTGATTTTGCATTCTATTTCCTTTGCAACCAAATACATTTGCATTGACTTGCATTGATTTACATTCTATTTCCATTGCACCCCGATATTTTTGCATTTACTTGCATTGATTTTGCATGCTATTTCCATGGCACCCCAATACTTTTGCATTGACTTGCACTGATCTTGCATTCTATTTCCATTGCACACCAACACTTTTGCATTGACTTGCATTGATTTTGAATTCTATTTCCATTGCACCTCAATACTTTTGCATTTATTTGCATTGATTTTGCATTCTATTTCCATTGCACCCCAATACTTTTGCATTGACTTACATTGATTTTGCATTCCATTTCCATTGCTCCCCAAAACCTTTGCATTTATTAGCATTGGTTTTGCATCCTTTTTCCATTGCACCCCAATAGTTATGCATTGACTTGCATTGATATGGCATTCTATTTCCATTGCATACCAATTCTTTTGCATTTATTATCAATGATTTTGCATTCTATTTCAATTGCAACCCAATACTTTTGGATTGACTTGCACTGATTTTGCATTCTATTTCCTTTACACCGCAATACATTTGCATTGACTTGCACTGATTTTGCATTCCATTTCCATTGCACCCCAAAACTTTTGCATTTATTGCCATTGATTTTGCATTCTATTTCCATTTCACCCCAATAATTTTGCATTTATTTGCATTAGTTTTGCATTCCATTTCCATTGCACCCCAATACTTTTGCATTGACTTGCATTGATTTTGCATGCTATTTCCATTGCACCCCAATATTTTTCATTTATTTGCACTGATTTTGCATTCGATTTCCATTGCACCCCAACACTTTTGCATTTATTGGCATTGTTTTTGCATCCTATTTGCATTGCACTCCAATACTTTTGCATTGACTTGCATTGATTTGGCATTTTATTTCCATTGCACACCTATTCTTTTGCATTTATTATCATTGATTTTGCGTTCGATTTCCATTGCAACCCAATACATTTGCATTGACTTGCATTGATTTACATTCTATTTCCATTGCACCCCAATATTTTTGCATTTACTTGCATTGATTTTGCATGCTATTTCCATGGCACCCCAATACTTTTGCATTTATTCGCATTAGTTTTGCATTCTATTTCCATTGCACCCCAATACTTTTGCATTGACTTGCATTAATTTTGAATTCTATTTCCATTGCACCCCAATACTTTTGCATTTATTTGCATTGATTTTGCATTCTATTTCCATTGTACACCAATTCTTTTGTGTTTATTTGCATTGATTTTGCATTCTATTTCCATTGCACCCCAATAGTTTTGAATTTATTTGCATTGATTTTGCCTTCTATTTCCATTGCACACCAAGACTTTTGCATTGACTTGCACTGATTTTGCATTCTATTTCCATTGCACCCCAATACTTTTGCATTTATTTGCAGTGATTTTGCATTCTATTTCCATTGCACCTCAATACTTTGGCATTCATTTGCATTAGTTTTGCATTCTATTTCCATTGCACCCCAATACTTTTGTGTTGACTTGCATTGATTTTGAATTCTATTTCCATTGCACCCCAATACTTTTGCATTTATTTGCATTGATTTTGCATTCCATTTCCATTGCACCCCACGACTTTTGCATTTCTTAGCATTGGTTTTGCATCCTTTTTCCATTGCACCCCAATACTTTTGCATTGACTTGCATTGATTTTGCATGCTATTTCCATTGCACCCCAATACTTTTCATTTATTTGCACTGATTTTGCATTCGATTTCCATTGCACCCCAACACTTTTGCATTTATTGGCATTGTTTTTGCATCCTATTTGCATTGCACCCCAATACTTTTGCATTAACTTGCATTGGTTTGGCATTCTATTTCCTTTACACTCCAATAATTTTGCATTTATTTGCATTAGTTTTGCATTCTATTTCCATTGCACCCCAATACTTTTGCATTGACTTGCATTGATTTTGCATTTGATTCCATTGCACCCCAACACTTTTGCATTTATTAGCATTGGTTTTGCATCATATTTCCATTGCACCCCAATACTTTTGCATTGACTTGCATTGATTTGGCATTCTATTTCCATTGCACACCAATTCTTTTGCATTTATTACCATTGATTTTGCATTCTATTTCCATGGCACCCCAATACTTTTGCATTGACTTGCACTGATCTTGCATTCTATTTCCATTGCACACCAACACTTTTGCATTGACTTGCATTGATTTTGAATTCTATTTCCATTGCACCTCAATACTTTTGCATTTATTTGCATTGATTTTGCATTCTATTTCCATTGCACCCCAATACTTTTGCATTGACTTACTTTGATTTTGCATTCCATTTCCATTGCTCCCCAAAACCTTTGCATTTATTAGCATTGGTTTTGCATCCTTTTTCCATTGCACCCCAATAGTTATGCATTGACTTGCATTGATATGGCATTCTATTTCCATTGCATACCAATTCTTTTACATTTATTATCAATGATTTTGCATTCTATTTCAATTGCAACCCAATACTTTTGGATTGACTTGCATTGATTTTGCATTCTATTTGCATGCACCACAATACTTTTGCATTTATTTGCATTGATTTTGCATTGTATTTCCATTGCACCCCAATACTTTTGCATTGACTTGCACTGATTTTGCATTCTATTTCCTTTACACCGCAATACATTTGCATTGACTTGCACTGATTTTGCATTCCATTTCCATTGCACCCCAAAACTTTTGCATTTATTGCCATTGATTTTGCATTCTATTTCCATTTCACCCCAATAATTTTGCATTTATTTGCATTAGTTTTGCATTCCATTTCCATTGCACCCCAATACTTTTGCATTGACTTGCATTGATTTTGCATGCTATTTCCATTGCACCCCAATATTTTTCATTTATTTGCACTGATTTTGCATTCGATTTCCATTGCACCCCAACACTTTTGCATTTATTGGCATTGTTTTTGCATTCGATTTCCATTGCAACCCAATACATTTGCATTGACTTGCATTGATTTACATTCTATTTCCATTGCACCCCAATATTTTTGCATTTACTTGCATTGATTTTGCATGCTATTTCCATGGCACCCCAATACTTTTGCATTTTTTTGCATTAGTTTTGCATTCTATTTCCATTGCACCCCAATACTTTTGCATTGACTTGCATTAATTTTGAATTCTATTTCCATTGCACCCCAATACTTTTGCATTTATTTGCATTGATTTTGCATTCTATTTCCATTGTACACCAATTCTTTTGTGTTTATTTGCATTGATTTTGCATTCTATTTCCATTGCAACCCAATACTTCTGCATTGACTTGCATTGCTTTTCATTCTATTTCCATTGCACCCCAATACTTTTGCATTGATTTGCAATGATTTTGCATTCGATTTCCATTGCACCCCAATAATTTTGCATTTATTGGCATTGATTTTGCATTCTATTTCCATTGCACCCCAATATTTTTGCATTTACTTGCATTGATTTCGCATGCTATTTCCATGGCACCCCAATACTTTTGCATTTATTTGCATTAGTTTTACATTCTATTTTCATTGCACCCCAACACTTTTGCATTGACTTGCATTGATTTTGAATTCTATTTCCATTGCACCCCAATATTTTGCATTTATTTGCATTGATTTGGCATTCTATTTCCATTGCACCCCAATACTTTTGCATTGACTTGCACTGATTTTGCATTTGATTCCATTGCACCCCAACACATTTGCATTTATTAGCTTTGGTTTTGCATCATATTTCCATTGCACCCCTATACTTTTGCATTGACTTGCATTGATTTGGCATTCTATTTCCATTGCACACCAATTCTTTTGCATTGACTTACACTGATTTTGCATTCCATTTCCATTGCTCCCCAAAATCTTTGCATTTATTAGCATTGGTTTTGCATTCTATTTCCATTGCAACACAATACTTTTGCATTGACTTGCATTGCTTTTCATTCTATTTCCATTGCACCCCAATACTTTAGCATTTATTGGCATTGATTTTGCATTCTATTTCCATTGCACCCCAATATTTTTGCATTTAGTTGCATTGATTTTGCATGCTATTTCCATGTCACCCCAATACGTTTGCATTTATTTGCAGTGGTTTTGCATTCTATTTCCATTGCACCTCAATACTTTGGCATTTATTTGAATTAGTTTTCCATTCTATTTCCATTGCACCCCAATACTTTTGCATTGACTTGCATTGATTTTGAATTCTATTTCCATTGCAGCCCAATACATTTGCATTTATTTGCATTAGTTTTGCATTCTATTTCCATTGCACACCAATACTTTTGCATTGACTTGCATTGATTTTGAATTCTATTTCCATTGCACACCAATTCTTTTGCATTTATTAGCATTGGTTTTGCATCCTTTTTCCATTGCAAGCCAATACTTTTTCATTGACTTTCATTGATTTGGCATTCTATTTCCATTGCACCCCAATATTTTGCATTGACTTGCATTGATTTGGCATTCTATTTCCTTTACACTCCAATAATTTTGCATTTATTTGCATTAGTTTTGCATTCTATTTCCATTGCACCCCAATACTTTTGCATTGACTTGCATTGATTTTGCATTTGATTCCATTGCACCCCAACACTTTTGCATTTATTAGCATTGGTTTTGCATCATATTTCCATTGCACCCCAATACTTTTGCATTGACTTGCATTGATTTGGCATTCTATTTCCATTGCAACCCAATACTTTTGCATTGACTTGCATTGCTTTTCATTCTATTTCCATTGCACCCCAATACTTTTGCATTGATTTGCAATGATTTTGCATTCGATTTCCATTGCACCCCAATACTTTTGCATTGACTTGCATTGATTTTGCATTCTATTTCCATTGCACACCTATTCTTTTGCATTTATTATCATTGATTTTGCATTCGATTTCCATTGCAACCCAATACATTTGCATTGACTTGCATTGATTTACATTCTATTTCCATTGCACCCCAATATTTTTGCATTTACTTGCATTGATTTTGCATGCTATTTCCATGGCACCCCAATACTTTTGCATTTATTTGCATTAGTTTTGCATTCTATTTCCATTGCACACCAATTCTTTTGCATTTATTACCATTGATTTTGCATTCTATTTCCATGGCACCCCAATACTTTTGCATTGACTTGCACTGATCTTGCATTCTATTTCCATTGCACACCAACACTTTTGCATTGACTTGCATTGATTTTGAATTCTATTTCCATTGCACCTCAATACTTTTGCATTTATTTGCATTGATTTTGCATTCTATTTCCATTGCACCCCAATACTTTTGCATTGACTTACTTTGATTTTGCATTCCATTTCCATTGCTCCCCAAAACCTTTGCATTTATTAGCATTGGTTTTGCATCCTTTTTCCATTGCACCCCAATAGTTATGCATTGACTTGCATTGATATGGCATTCTATTTCCATTGCATACCAATTCTTTTACATTTATTATCAATGATTTTGCATTCTATTTCAATTGCAACCCAATACTTTTGGATTGACTTGCATTGATTTTGCATTCTATTTGCATGCACCACAATACTTTTGCATTTATTTGCATTGATTTTGCATTGTATTTCCATTGCACCCCAATACTTTTGCATTGACTTGCACTGATTTTGCATTCTATTTCCTTTACACCGCAATACATTTGCATTGACTTGCACTGATTTTGCATTCCATTTCCATTGCACCCCAAAACTTTTGCATTTATTGCCATTGATTTTGCATTCTATTTCCATTTCACCCCAATAATTTTGCATTTATTTGCATTAGTTTTGCATTCCATTTCCATTGCACCCCAATACTTTTGCATTGACTTGCATTGATTTTGCATGCTATTTCCATTGCACCCCAATATTTTTCATTTATTTGCACTGATTTTGCATTCGATTTCCATTGCACCCCAACACTTTTGCATTTATTGGCATTGTTTTTGCATTCGATTTCCATTGCAACCCAATACATTTGCATTGACTTGCATTGATTTACATTCTATTTCCATTGCACCCCAATATTTTTGCATTTACTTGCATTGATTTTGCATGCTATTTCCATGGCACCCCAATACTTTTGCATTTATTTGCATTAGTTTTGCATTCTATTTCCATTGCACCCCAATACTTTTGCATTGACTTGCATTAATTTTGAATTCTATTTCCATTGCACCCCAATACTTTTGCATTTATTTGCATTGATTTTGCATTCTATTTCCATTGTACACCAATTCTTTTGTGTTTATTTGCATTGATTTTGCATTCTATTTCCATTGCAACCCAATACTTTTGCATTGACTTGCATTGCTTTTCATTCTATTTCCATTGCACCCCAACACTTTTGCATTTATTGGCATTGTTTTTGCATTCGATTTCCATTGCAACCCAATACATTTGCATTGACTTGCATTGATTTACATTCTATTTCCATTGCACCCCAATATTTTTGCATTTACTTGCATTGATTTTGCATGCTATTTCCATGGCACCCCAATACTTTTGCATTTATTTGCATTAGTTTTGCATTCTATTTCCATTGCACCCCAATACTTTTGCATTGACTTGCATTAATTTTGAATTCTATTTCCATTGCACCCCAATACTTTTGCATTTATTTGCATTGATTTTGCATTCTATTTCCATTGTACACCAATTCTTTTGTGTTTATTTGCATTGATTTTGCATTCTATTTCCATTGCAACCCAATACTTTTGCATTGACTTGCATTGCTTTTCATTCTATTTCCATTGCACCCCAATACTTTTGCATTGATTTGCAATGATTTTGCATTCGATTTCCATTGCACCCCAATAATTTTGCATTTATTGGCATTGATTTTGCATTCTATTTCCATTGCACCCCAATATTTTTGCATTTACTTGCATTGATTTCGCATGCTATTTCCATGGCACCCCAATACTTTTGCATTTATTTGCATTAGTTTTACATTCTATTTCCATTGCACCCCAACACTTTTGCATTGACTTGCATTGATTTTGAATTCTATTTCCATTGCACCCCAATATTTTGCATTTATTTGCATTGATTTGGCATTCTATTTCCATTGCACCCCAATACTTTTGCATTGACTTGCACTGATTTTGCATTTGATTCCATTGCACCCCAACACATTTGCATTTATTAGCTTTGGTTTTGCATCATATTTCCATTGCACCCCTATACTTTTGCATTGACTTGCATTGATTTGGCATTCTATTTCCATTGCACACCAATTCTTTTGCATTTATGCATTTATTAACATTGATTTTGCATTCTATTTCCATTGCAACCCAATACATTTGCATTGACTTGCATTGATTTACATTCTATTTCCATTGCACCCCGATGTTTTTGCATTTATTTGCATTGATTTTGCATTCTATTTCCATTGCACCCCAATACTTTTGCATTGACTTACACTGATTTTGCATTCCATTTCCATTGCTCCCCAAAATCTTTGCATTTATTAGCATTGGTTTTGCATTCTATTTCCATTGCAACACAATACTTTTGCATTGACTTGCATTGCTTTTCATTCTATTTCCATTGCACCCCAATACTTTAGCATTTATTGGCATTGATTTTGCATTCTATTTCCATTGCACCCCAATATTTTTGCATTTAGTTGCATTGATTTTGCATGCTATTTCCATGTCACCCCAATACGTTTGCATTTATTTGCAGTGGTTTTGCATTCTATTTCCATTGCACCTCAATACTTTGGCATTTATTTGAATTAGTTTTCCATTCTATTTCCATTGCACCCCAATACTTTTGCATTGACTTGCATTGATTTTGAATTCTATTTCCATTGCAGCCCAATACTTTTGCATTTATTTGCATTAGTTTTGCATTCTATTTCCATTGCACACCAATACTTTTGCATTGACTTGCATTGATTTTGAATTCTATTTCCATTGCACACCAATTCTTTTGCATTTATTAGCATTGGTTTTGCATCCTTTTTCCATTGCAAGCCAATACTTTTTCATTGACTTTCATTGATTTGGCATTCTATTTCCATTGCACCCCAATATTTTGCATTGACTTGCATTGATTTGGCATTCTATTTCCTTTACACTCCAATAATTTTGCATTTATTTGCATTAGTTTTGCATTCTATTTCCATTGCACCCCAATACTTTTGCATTGACTTGCATTGATTTTGCATTTGATTCCATTGCACCCCAACACTTTTGCATTTATTAGCATTGGTTTTGCATCATATTTCCATTGCACCCCAATACTTTTGCATTGACTTGCATTGATTTGGCATTCTATTTCCATTGCAACCCAATACTTTTGCATTGACTTGCATTGCTTTTCATTCTATTTCCATTGCACCCCAATACTTTTGCATTGATTTGCAATGATTTTGCATTCGATTTCCATTGCACCCCAATACTTTTGCATTGACTTGCATTGATTTTGCATTCTATTTCCATTGCACACCTATTCTTTTGCATTTATTATCATTGATTTTGCATTCGATTTCCATTGCAACCCAATACATTTGCATTGACTTGCATTGATTTACATTCTATTTCCATTGCACCCCAATATTTTTGCATTTACTTGCATTGATTTTGCATGCTATTTCCATGGCACCCCAATACTTTTGCATTTATTTGCATTAGTTTTGCATTCTATTTCCATTGCACACCAATTCTTTTGCATTTATTACCATTGATTTTGCATTCTATTTCCATGGCACCCCAATACTTTTGCATTGACTTGCACTGATCTTGCATTCTATTTCCATTGCACACCAACACTTTTGCATTGACTTGCATTGATTTTGAATTCTATTTCCATTGCACCTCAATACTTTTGCATTTATTTGCATTGATTTTGCATTCTATTTCCATTGCACCCCAATACTTTTGCATTGACTTACTTTGATTTTGCATTCCATTTCCATTGCTCCCCAAAACCTTTGCATTTATTAGCATTGGTTTTGCATCCTTTTTCCATTGCACCCCAATAGTTATGCATTGACTTGCATTGATATGGCATTCTATTTCCATTGCATACCAATTCTTTTACATTTATTATCAATGATTTTGCATTCTATTTCAATTGCAACCCAATACTTTTGGATTGACTTGCATTGATTTTGCATTCTATTTGCATGCACCACAATACTTTTGCATTTATTTGCATTGATTTTGCATTGTATTTCCATTGCACCCCAATACTTTTGCATTGACTTGCACTGATTTTGCATTCTATTTCCTTTACACCGCAATACATTTGCATTGACTTGCACTGATTTTGCATTCCATTTCCATTGCACCCCAAAACTTTTGCATTTATTGCCATTGATTTTGCATTCTATTTCCATTTCACCCCAATAATTTTGCATTTATTTGCATTAGTTTTGCATTCCATTTCCATTGCACCCCAATACTTTTGCATTGACTTGCATTGATTTTGCATGCTATTTCCATTGCACCCCAATATTTTTCATTTATTTGCACTGATTTTGCATTCGATTTCCATTGCACCCCAACACTTTTGCATTTATTGGCATTGTTTTTGCATTCGATTTCCATTGCAACCCAATACATTTGCATTGACTTGCATTGATTTACATTCTATTTCCATTGCACCCCAATATTTTTGCATTTACTTGCATTGATTTTGCATGCTATTTCCATGGCACCCCAATACTTTTGCATTTATTTGCATTAGTTTTGCATTCTATTTCCATTGCACCCCAATACTTTTGCATTGACTTGCATTAATTTTGAATTCTATTTCCATTGCACCCCAATACTTTTGCATTTATTTGCATTGATTTTGCATTCTATTTCCATTGTACACCAATTCTTTTGTGTTTATTTGCATTGATTTTGCATTCTATTTCCATTGCAACCCAATACTTTTGCATTGACTTGCATTGCTTTTCATTCTATTTCCATTGCACCCCAATACTTTTGCATTGATTTGCAATGATTTTGCATTCGATTTCCATTGCACCCCAATAATTTTGCATTTATTGGCATTGATTTTGCATTCTATTTCCATTGCACCCCAATATTTTTGCATTTACTTGCATTGATTTCGCATGCTATTTCCATGGCACCCCAATACTTTTGCATTTATTTGCATTAGTTTTACATTCTATTTCCATTGCACCCCAACACTTTTGCATTGACTTGCATTGATTTTGAATTCTATTTCCATTGCACCCCAATATTTTGCATTTATTTGCATTGATTTGGCATTCTATTTCCATTGCACCCCAATACTTTTGCATTGACTTGCACTGATTTTGCATTTGATTCCATTGCACCCCAACACATTTGCATTTATTAGCTTTGGTTTTGCATCATATTTCCATTGCACCCCTATACTTTTGCATTGACTTGCATTGATTTGGCATTCTATTTCCATTGCACACCAATTCTTTTGCATTTATGCATTTATTAACATTGATTTTGCATTCTATTTCCATTGCAACCGAATACATTTGCATTGACTTGCATTGATTTACATTCTATTTCCATTGCACCCCGATGTTTTTGCATTTATTTGCATTGATTTTGCATTCTATTTCCATTGCACCCCAATACTTTTGCATTGACTTACACTGATTTTGCATTCCATTTCCATTGCTCCCCAAAATCTTTGCATTTATTAGCATTGGTTTTGCATTCTATTTCCATTGCAACACAATACTTTTGCATTGACTTGCATTGCTTTTCATTCTATTTCCATTGCACCCCAATACTTTAGCATTTATTGGCATTGATTTTGCATTCTATTTCCATTGCACCCCAATATTTTTGCATTTAGTTGCATTGATTTTGCATGCTATTTCCATGTCACCCCAATACGTTTGCATTTATTTGCAGTGGTTTTGCATTCTATTTCCATTGCACCTCAATACTTTGGCATTTATTTGAATTAGTTTTCCATTCTATTTCCATTGCACCCCAATACTTTTGCATTGACTTGCATTGATTTTGAATTCTATTTCCATTGCAGCCCAATACTTTTGCATTTATTTGCATTAGTTTTGCATTCTATTTCCATTGCACACCAATACTTTTGCATTGACTTGCATTGATTTTGAATTCTATTTCCATTGCACACCAATTCTTTTGCATTTATTAGCATTGGTTTTGCATCCTTTTTCCATTGCAAGCCAATACTTTTTCATTGACTTTCATTGATTTGGCATTCTATTTCCATTGCACCCCAATATTTTGCATTGACTTGCATTGATTTGGCATTCTATTTCCTTTACACTCCAATAATTTTGCATTTATTTGCATTAGTTTTGCATTCTATTTCCATTGCACCCCAATACTTTTGCATTGACTTGCATTGATTTTGCATTTGATTCCATTGCACCCCAACACTTTTGCATTTATTAGCATTGGTTTTGCATCATATTTCCATTGCACCCCAATACTTTTGCATTGACTTGCATTGATTTGGCATTCTATTTCCATTGCAACCCAATACTTTTGCATTGACTTGCATTGCTTTTCATTCTATTTCCATTGCACCCCAATACTTTTGCATTGATTTGCAATGATTTTGCATTCGATTTCCATTGCACCCCAATAATTTTGCATTTATTGGCATTGATTTTGCATTCTATTTCCATTGCACCCCAATATTTTTGCATTTACTTGCATTGATTTCGCATGCTATTTCCATGGCACCCCAATACTTTTGCATTTATTTGCATTAGTTTTACATTCTATTTCCATTGCACCCCAACACTTTTGCATTGACTTGCATTGATTTTGAATTCTATTTCCATTGCACCCCAATATTTTGCATTTATTTGCATTGATTTGGCATTCTATTTCCATTGCACCCCAATACTTTTGCATTGACTTGCACTGATTTTGCATTTGATTCCATTGCACCCCAACACATTTGCATTTATTAGCTTTGGTTTTGCATCATATTTCCATTGCACCCCTATACTTTTGCATTGACTTGCATTGATTTGGCATTCTATTTCCATTGCACACCAATTCTTTTGCATTTATGCATTTATTAACATTGATTTTGCATTCTATTTCCATTGCAACCGAATACATTTGCATTGACTTGCATTGATTTACATTCTATTTCCATTGCACCCCGATGTTTTTGCATTTATTTGCATTGATTTTGCATTCTATTTCCATTGCACCCCAATACTTTTGCATTGACTTACACTGATTTTGCATTCCATTTCCATTGCTCCCCAAAATCTTTGCATTTATTAGCATTGGTTTTGCATTCTATTTCCATTGCAACACAATACTTTTGCATTGACTTGCATTGCTTTTCATTCTATTTCCATTGCACCCCAATACTTTAGCATTTATTGGCATTGATTTTGCATTCTATTTCCATTGCACCCCAATATTTTTGCATTTAGTTGCATTGATTTTGCATGCTATTTCCATGTCACCCCAATACGTTTGCATTTATTTGCAGTGGTTTTGCATTCTATTTCCATTGCACCTCAATACTTTGGCATTTATTTGAATTAGTTTTCCATTCTATTTCCATTGCACCCCAATACTTTTGCATTGACTTGCATTGATTTTGAATTCTATTTCCATTGCAGCCCAATACATTTGCATTTATTTGCATTAGTTTTGCATTCTATTTCCATTGCACACCAATACTTTTGCATTGACTTGCATTGATTTTGAATTCTATTTCCATTGCACACCAATTCTTTTGCATTTATTAGCATTGGTTTTGCATCCTTTTTCCATTGCAAGCCAATACTTTTTCATTGACTTTCATTGATTTGGCATTCTATTTCCATTGCACCCCAATATTTTGCATTGACTTGCATTGATTTGGCATTCTATTTCCTTTACACTCCAATAATTTTGCATTTATTTGCATTAGTTTTGCATTCTATTTCCATTGCACCCCAATACTTTTGCATTGACTTGCATTGATTTTGCATTTGATTCCATTGCACCCCAACACTTTTGCATTTATTAGCATTGGTTTTGCATCATATTTCCATTGCACCCCAATACTTTTGCATTGACTTGCATTGATTTGGCATTCTATTTCCATTGCACACCAATTCTTTTGCATTTATTACCATTGATTTTGCATTCTATTTCCTTTGCAACCAAATACATTTGCATTGACTTGCATTGATTTACATTCTATTTCCATTGCACCCCGATATTTTTGCATTTACTTGCATTGATTTTGCATGCTATTTCCATGGCACCCCAATACTTTTGCATTGACTTGCACTGATCTTGCATTCTATTTCCATTGCACACCAACACTTTTGCATTGACTTGCATTGATTTTGAATTCTATTTCCATTGCACCTCAATACTTTTGCATTTATTTGCATTGATTTTGCATTCTATTTCCATTGCACCCCAATACTTTTGCATTGACTTACATTGATTTTGCATTCCATTTCCATTGCTCCCCAAAACCTTTGCATTTATTAGCATTGGTTTTGCATCCTTTTTCCATTGCACCCCAATAGTTATGCATTGACTTGCATTGATATGGCATTCTATTTCCATTGCATACCAATTCTTTTGCATTTATTATCAATGATTTTGCATTCTATTTCAATTGCAACCCAATACTTTTGGATTGACTTGCACTGATTTTGCATTCTATTTCCTTTACACCGCAATACATTTGCATTGACTTGCACTGATTTTGCATTCCATTTCCATTGCACCCCAAAACTTTTGCATTTATTGCCATTGATTTTGCATTCTATTTCCATTTCACCCCAATAATTTTGCATTTATTTGCATTAGTTTTGCATTCCATTTCCATTGCACCCCAATACTTTTGCATTGACTTGCATTGATTTTGCATGCTATTTCCATTGCACCCCAATATTTTTCATTTATTTGCACTGATTTTGCATTCGATTTCCATTGCACCCCAACACTTTTGCATTTATTGGCATTGTTTTTGCATCCTATTTGCATTGCACTCCAATACTTTTGCATTGACTTGCATTGATTTGGCATTTTATTTCCATTGCACACCTATTCTTTTGCATTTATTATCATTGATTTTGCGTTCGATTTCCATTGCAACCCAATACATTTGCATTGACTTGCATTGATTTACATTCTATTTCCATTGCACCCCAATATTTTTGCATTTACTTGCATTGATTTTGCATGCTATTTCCATGGCACCCCAATACTTTTGCATTTATTCGCATTAGTTTTGCATTCTATTTCCATTGCACCCCAATACTTTTGCATTCACTTGCATTAATTTTGAATTCTATTTCCATTGCACCCCAATACTTTTGCATTTATTTGCATTGATTTTGCATTCTATTTCCATTGTACACCAATTCTTTTGTGTTTATTTGCATTGATTTTGCATTCTATTTCCATTGCACCCCAATAGTTTTGAATTTATTTGCATTGATTTTGCCTTCTATTTCCATTGCACACCAAGACTTTTGCATTGACTTGCACTGATTTTGCATTCTATTTCCATTGCACCCCAATACTTTTGCATTTATTTGCAGTGATTTTGCATTCTATTTCCATTGCACCTCAATACTTTGGCATTCATTTGCATTAGTTTTGCATTCTATTTCCATTGCACCCCAATACTTTTGTGTTGACTTGCATTGATTTTGAATTCTATTTCCATTGCACCCCAATACTTTTGCATTTATTTGCATTGATTTTGCATTCCATTTCCATTGCACCCCACGACTTTTGCATTTCTTAGCATTGGTTTTGCATCCTTTTTCCATTGCACCCCAATACTTTTGCATTGACTTGCATTGATTTTGCATGCTATTTCCATTGCACCCCAATACTTTTCATTTATTTGCACTGATTTTGCATTCGATTTCCATTGCACCCCAACACTTTTGCATTTATTGGCATTGTTTTTGCATCCTATTTGCATTGCACCCCAATACTTTTGCATTAACTTGCATTGGTTTGGCATTCTATTTCCTTTACACTCCAATAATTTTGCATTTATTTGCATTAGTTTTGCATTCTATTTCCATTGCACCCCAATACTTTTGCATTGACTTGCATTGATTTTGCATTTGATTCCATTGCACCCCAACACTTTTGCATTTATTAGCATTGGTTTTGCATCATATTTCCATTGCACCCCAATACTTTTGCATTGACTTGCATTGATTTGGCATTCTATTTCCATTGCACACCAATTCTTTTGCATTTATTACCATTGATTTTGCATTCTATTTCCATGGCACCCCAATACTTTTGCATTGACTTGCACT
Source organism: Anolis sagrei (assembly GCF_037176765.1). Classification (NCBI taxonomy): domain Eukaryota; kingdom Metazoa; phylum Chordata; class Lepidosauria; order Squamata; family Anolidae; genus Anolis; species Anolis sagrei. Next base: position 65,971,127 of record NC_090034.1, read on the forward strand.
GATCTTGCATTCTATTTCCATTGCACACCAACACTTTTGCATTGACTTGCATTGATTTTGAATTCTATTTCCATTGCACCTCAATACTTTTGCATTTATTTGCATTGATTTTGCATTCTATTTCCATTGCACCCCAATACTTTTGCATTGACTTACTTTGATTTTGCATTCCATTTCCATTGCTCCCCAAAACCTTTGCATTTATTAGCATTGGTTTTGCATCCTTTTTCCATTGCACCCCAATAGTTATGCATTGACTTGCATTGATATGGCATTCTATTTCCATTGCATACCAATTCTTTTACATTTATTATCAATGATTTTGCATTCTATTTCAATTGCAACCCAATACTTTTGGATTGACTTGCATTGATTTTGCATTCTATTTGCATGCACCACAATACTTTTGCATTTATTTGCATTGATTTTGCATTGTATTTCCATTGCACCCCAATACTTTTGCATTGACTTGCACTGATTTTGCATTCTATTTCCTTTACACCGCAATACATTTGCATTGACTTGCACTGATTTTGCATTCCATTTCCATTGCACCCCAAAACTTTTGCATTTATTGCCATTGATTTTGCATTCTATTTCCATTTCACCCCAATAATTTTGCATTTATTTGCATTAGTTTTGCATTCCATTTCCATTGCACCCCAATACTTTTGCATTGACTTGCATTGATTTTGCATGCTATTTCCATTGCACCCCAATATTTTTCATTTATTTGCACTGATTTTGCATTCGATTTCCATTGCACCCCAACACTTTTGCATTTATTGGCATTGTTTTTGCATTCGATTTCCATTGCAACCCAATACATTTGCATTGACTTGCATTGATTTACATTCTATTTCCATTGCACCCCAATATTTTTGCATTTACTTGCATTGATTTTGCATGCTATTTCCATGGCACCCCAATACTTTTGCATTTATTTGCATTAGTTTTGCATTCTATTTCCATTGCACCCCAATACTTTTGCATTGACTTGCATTAATTTTGAATTCTATTTCCATTGCACCCCAATACTTTTGCATTTATTTGCATTGATTTTGCATTCTATTTCCATTGTACACCAATTCTTTTGTGTTTATTTGCATTGATTTTGCATTCTATTTCCATTGCAACCCAATACTTTTGCATTGACTTGCATTGCTTTTCATTCTATTTCCATTGCACCCCAATACTTTTGCATTGATTTGCAATGATTTTGCATTTTATTTCCATTGCACACCTATTCTTTTGCATTTATTATCATTGATTTTGCTTTCGATTTCCATTGCAACCCAATACATTTGCATTGACTTGCATTGATTTACATTCTATTTCCATTGCACCCCAATATTTTTGCATTTACTTGCATTGATTTTGCATGCTATTTCCATGGCACCCCAATACTTTTGCATTTATTCGCATTAGTTTTGCATTCTATTTCCATTGCACCCCAATACTTTTGCATTGACTTGCATTAATTTTGAATTCTATTTCCATTGCACCCCAATACTTTTGCATTTATTTGCATTGATTTTGCATTCTATTTCCATTGTACACCAATTCTTTTGTGTTTATTTGCATTGATTTTGCATTCTATTTCCATTGCACCCCAATAGTTTTGAATTTATTTGCATTGATTTTGCCTTCTATTTCCATTGCACACCAATTCTTTTGCATTGACTTACACTGATTTTGCATTCCATTTCCATTGCTCCCCAAAATCTTTGCATTTATTAGCATTGGTTTTGCATTCTATTTCCATTGCAACACAATACTTTTGCATTGACTTGCATTGCTTTTCATTCTATTTCCATTGCACCCCAATACTTTAGCATTTATTGGCATTGATTTTGCATTCTATTTCCATTGCACCCCAATATTTTTGCATTTAGTTGCATTGATTTTGCATGCTATTTCCATGTCACCCCAATACGTTTGCATTTATTTGCAGTGGTTTTGCATTCTATTTCCATTGCACCTCAATACTTTGGCATTTATTTGAATTAGTTTTCCATTCTATTTCCATTGCACCCCAATACTTTTGCATTGACTTGCATTGATTTTGAATTCTATTTCCATTGCAGCCCAATACATTTGCATTTATTTGCATTAGTTTTGCATTCTATTTCCATTGCACACCAATACTTTTGCATTGACTTGCATTGATTTTGAATTCTATTTCCATTGCACACCAATTCTTTTGCATTTATTAGCATTGGTTTTGCATCCTTTTTCCATTGCAAGCCAATACTTTTTCATTGACTTTCATTGATTTGGCATTCTATTTCCATTGCACCCCAATATTTTGCATTGACTTGCATTGATTTGGCATTCTATTTCCTTTACACTCCAATAATTTTGCATTTATTTGCATTAGTTTTGCATTCTATTTCCATTGCACCCCAATACTTTTGCATTGACTTGCATTGATTTTGCATTTGATTCCATTGCACCCCAACACTTTTGCATTTATTAGCATTGGTTTTGCATCATATTTCCATTGCACCCCAATACTTTTGCATTGACTTGCATTGATTTGGCATTCTATTTCCATTGCACACCAATTCTTTTGCATTTATTACCATTGATTTTGCATTCTATTTCCTTTGCAACCAAATACATTTGCATTGACTTGCATTGATTTACATTCTATTTCCATTGCACCCCGATATTTTTGCATTTACTTGCATTGATTTTGCATGCTATTTCCATGGCACCCCAATACTTTTGCATTGACTTGCACTGATCTTGCATTCTATTTCCATTGCACACCAACACTTTTGCATTGACTTGCATTGATTTTGAATTCTATTTCCATTGCACCTCAATACTTTTGCATTTATTTGCATTGATTTTGCATTCTATTTCCATTGCACCCCAATGCTTTTGCATTGACTTACATTGATTTTGCATTCCATTTCCATTGCTCCCCAAAACCTTTGCATTTATTAGCATTGGTTTTGCATCCTTTTTCCATTGCACCCCAATAGTTATGCATTGACTTGCATTGATATGGCATTCTATTTCCATTGCATACCAATTCTTTTGCATTTATTATCAATGATTTTGCATTCTATTTCAATTGCAACCCAATACTTTTGGATTGACTTGCACTGATTTTGCATTCTATTTCCTTTACACCGCAATACATTTGCATTGACTTGCACTGATTTTGCATTCCATTTCCATTGCACCCCAAAACTTTTGCATTTATTGCCATTGATTTTGCATTCTATTTCCATTTCACCCCAATAATTTTGCATTTATTTGCATTAGTTTTGCATTCCATTTCCATTGCACCCCAATACTTTTGCATTGACTTGCATTGATTTTGCATTCGATTTCCATTGCACCCCAACACTTTTGCATTTATTGGCATTGTTTTTGCATCCTATTTGCATTGCACCCCAATACTTTTGCATTGACTTGCATTGATTTGGCATTTTATTTCCATTGCACACCTATTCTTTTGCATTTATTATCATTGATTTTGCTTTCGATTTCCATTGCAACCCAATACATTTGCATTGACTTGCATTGATTTACATTCTATTTCCATTGCACCCCAATATTTTTGCATTTACTTGCATTGATTTTGCATGCTATTTCCATGGCACCCCAATACTTTTGCATTTATTCGCATTAGTTTTGCATTCTATTTCCATTGCACCCCAATACTTTTGCATTGACTTGCATTAATTTTGAATTCTATTTCCATTGCACCCCAATACTTTTGCATTTATTTGCATTGATTTTGCATTCTATTTCCATTGTACACCAATTCTTTTGTGTTTATTTGCATTGATTTTGCATTCTATTTCGATTGCACCCCAATAGTTTTGAATTTATTTGCATTGATTTTGCCTTCTATTTCCATTGCACACCAAGACTTTTGCATTGACTTGCACTGATTTTGCATTCTATTTCCATTGCACCCCAATACTTTTGCATTTATTTGCAGTGATTTTGCATTCTATTTCCATTGCACCTCAATACTTTGGCATTCATTTGCATTAGTTTTGCATTCTATTTCCATTGCACCCCAATACTTTTGCGTTGACTTGCATTGATTTTGAATTCTATTTCCATTGCACCCCAATATTTTTGCATTTATTTGCATTGATTTTGCATTCCATTTCCATTGCACCCCACGACTTTTGCATTTATTAGCATTGGTTTTGCATCCTTTTTCCATTGCACCCCAATACTTTTGCATTGACTTGCATTGATTTTGCATGCTATTTCCATTGCACCCCAATACTTTTCATTTATTTGCACTGATTTTGCATTCGATTTCCATTGCACCCCAACACTTTTGCATTTATTGGCATTGTTTTTGCATCCTATTTGCATTGCACCCCAATACTTTTGCATTAACTTGCATTGGTTTGGCATTCTATTTCCTTTACACTCCAATAATTTTGCATTTATTTGCATTAGTTTTGCATTCTATTTCCATTGCACCCCAATACTTTTGCATTGACTTGCATTGATTTTGCATTTGATTCCATTGCACCCCAACACTTTTGCATTTATTAGCATTGGTTTTGCATCATATTTCCATTGCACCCCAATACTTTTGCATTGACTTGCATTGATTTGGCATTCTATTTCCATTGCACACCAATTCTTTTGCATTTATTACCATTGATTTTGCATTCTATTTCCATGGCACCCCAATACTTTTCCATTGACTTGCACTGATCTTGCATTCTATTTCCATTGCACACCAACACTTTTGCATTGACTTGCATTGATTTTGAATTCTATTTCCATTGCACCTCAATACTTTTGCATTTATTTGCATTGATTTTGCATTCTGTTTCCATTGCACCCCAATACTTTTGCATTGACTTACTTTGATTTTGCATTCCATTTCCATTGCTCCCCAAAACCTTTGCATTTATTAGCATTGGTTTTGCATCCTTTTTCCATTGCACCCCAATAGTTATGCATTGACTTGCATTGATATGGCATTCTATTTCCATTGCATACCAATTCTTTTACATTTATTATCAATGATTTTGCATTCTATTTCAATTGCAACCCAATACTTTTGGATTGACTTGCATTGATTTTGCATTCTATTTGCATGCACCACAATACTTTTGCATTTATTTGCATTGATTTTGCATTGTATTTCCATTGCACCCCAATACTTTTGCATTGACTTGCACTGATTTTGCATTCTATTTCCTTTACACCGCAATACATTTGCATTGACTTGCACTGATTTTGCATTCCATTTCCATTGCACCCCAAAACTTTTGCATTTATTGCCATTGATTTTGCATTCTATTTCCATTTCACCCCAATAATTTTGCATTTATTTGCATTAGTTTTGCATTCCATTTCCATTGCACCCCAATACTTTTGCATTGACTTGCATTGATTTTGCATGCTATTTCCATTGCACCCCAATATTTTTCATTTATTTGCACTGATTTTGCATTCGATTTCCATTGCACCCCAACACTTTTGCATTTATTGGCATTGTTTTTGCATTCGATTTCCATTGCAACCCAATACATTTGCATTGACTTGCATTGATTTACATTCTATTTCCATTGCACCCCAATATTTTTGCATTTACTTGCATTGATTTTGCATGCTATTTCCATGGCACCCCAATACTTTTGCATTTATTTGCATTAGTTTTGCATTCTATTTCCATTGCACCCCAATACTTTTGCATTGACTTGCATTAATTTTGAATTCTATTTCCATTGCACCCCAATACTTTTGCATTTATTTGCATTGATTTTGCATTCTATTTCCATTGTACACCAATTCTTTTGTGTTTATTTGCATTGATTTTGCATTCTATTTCCATTGCAACCCAATACTTTTGCATTGACTTGCATTGCTTTTCATTCTATTTCCATTGCACCCCAATACTTTTGCATTGATTTGCAATGATTTTGCATTCGATTTCCATTGCACCCCAATAATTTTGCATTTATTGGCATTGATTTTGCATTCTATTTCCATTGCACCCCAATATTTTTGCATTTACTTGCATTGATTTCGCATGCTATTTCCATGGCACCCCAATACTTTTGCATTTATTTGCATTAGTTTTACATTCTATTTCCATTGCACCCCAACACTTTTGCATTGACTTGCATTGATTTTGAATTCTATTTCCATTGCACCCCAATATTTTGCATTTATTTGCATTGATTTGGCATTCTATTTCCATTGCACCCCAATACTTTTGCATTGACTTGCACTGATTTTGCATTTGATTCCATTGCACCCCAACACATTTGCATTTATTAGCTTTGGTTTTGCATCATATTTCCATTGCACCCCTATACTTTTGCATTGACTTGCATTGATTTGGCATTCTATTTCCATTGCACACCAATTCTTTTGCATTTATGCATTTATTAACATTGATTTTGCATTCTATTTCCATTGCAACCCAATACATTTGCATTGACTTGCATTGATTTACATTCTATTTCCATTGCACCCCGATGTTTTTGCATTTATTTGCATTGATTTTGCATTCTATTTCCATTGCACCCCAATACTTTTGCATTGACTTACACTGATTTTGCATTCCATTTCCATTGCTCCCCAAAATCTTTGCATTTATTAGCATTGGTTTTGCATTCTATTTCCATTGCAACACAATACTTTTGCATTGACTTGCATTGCTTTTCATTCTATTTCCATTGCACCCCAATACTTTAGCATTTATTGGCATTGATTTTGCATTCTATTTCCATTGCACCCCAATATTTTTGCATTTAGTTGCATTGATTTTGCATGCTATTTCCATGTCACCCCAATACGTTTGCATTTATTTGCAGTGGTTTTGCATTCTATTTCCATTGCACCTCAATACTTTGGCATTTATTTGAATTAGTTTTCCATTCTATTTCCATTGCACCCCAATACTTTTGCATTGACGCATTGATTTTGAATTCTATTTCCATTGCAGCCCAATACTTTTGCATTTATTTGCATTAGTTTTGCATTCTATTTCCATTGCACACCAATACTTTTGCATTGACTTGCATTGATTTTGAATTCTATTTCCATTGCACACCAATTCTTTTGCATTTATTAGCATTGGTTTTGCATCCTTTTTCCATTGCACCCCAATACTTTTTCATTGACTTTCATTGATTTGGCAATCTATTTCCATTGCACCCCAATATTTTGCATTTATTTGTATTGATTTGGCATTCTATTTCCATTGCAACCCAATAGTCTTGCATAGAATTGCACTTCTGTTGCATTTGATTTGCATTGCACCCCAACACTTTTGCATTTATTAGCATTGGTTTTGCATCCTATTTCTATTGCACCCCAATACTTTTGCATTCACTTGCATTTATTTTGCATGCTATTTCCATGCCACCCCAATAATTTTGCATTTATTGGCATTGATTTTGCATTCTTTTTCCATTGCACCCCAATATTTTTGCATTTACTTGCATTGATTTCGCATGCTATTTCCATGGCACCCCAATACTTTTGCATTTATTTGCAGTGGTTTTGCATTCTATTTCCATTGCACCTCAATACTTTGGCATTTATTTGCATTAGTTTTGCATTCTATTTCCATTGCACCCCAACACTTTTGCATTGACTTGCATTGATTTTGAATTCTATTTCCATTGCACCCCAATATTTTGCATTTACTTGCATTGATTTCGCATTCTATTTCCATTGCACCCCAATACTTTTGCATTGACTTGCACTGATTTTGCATTCCATTTCCATTGCACCCCAATAGTTTTGCATTGACTTGCATTGATTTGGCATTCTATTTCCATTGCACACCTATTCTTTTGCATTCATTATCATTGATTTTGCATTCGATTTCCATTGCAACCCAATACATTTGCATTGACTTGCATTGCTTTTCATTCTATTTCCATTGCACCCCAATACTTTTGCATTGATTTGCAATGATTTTGCATTCGATTTCCATTGCACCCCAATAATTTTGCATTTATTGGCATTGATTTTGCATTCTATTTCCATTGCACCCCAATATTTTTGCATTTACTTGCATTGATTTCGCATGCTATTTCCATGGCACCCCAATACTTTTGCATTTATTTGCAGTGGTTTTGCATTCTATTTCCATTGCACCTCAATACTTTGGCATTTATTTGCATTAGTTTTACATTCTATTTCCATTGCACCCCAACACTTTTGCATTGACTTGCATTGATTTTGAATTCTATTTCCATTGCACCCCAATATTTTGCATTTATTTGCATTGATTTGGCATTCTATTTCCATTGCACCCCAATACTTTTGCATTGACTTGCACTGATTTTGCATTAAATTCCATTGCACCCCAACACATTTGCATTTATTAGCTTTGGTTTTGCATCATATTTCCATTGCACCCCTATACTTTTGCATTGACTTGCATTGATTTGGCATTCTATTTCCATTGCACACCAATTCTTTTGCATTTATGCATTTATTAACATTGATTTTGCATTCTATTTCCATTGCACCCCAACACTTTTGCATTGACTTGCATTGATTTTGAATTCTATTTCCATTGCACCCCAATATTTTGCATTTATTTGCATTGATTTCGCATTCTATTTCCATTGCACCCCAATACTTTTGCATTGACTTGCACTGATTTTGCATTCCATTTCCATTGCACCCCAATAGTTTTGCATTGACTTGCATTGATTTGGCATTCTATTTCCATTGCACACCTATTCTTTTGCATTCATTATCATTGATTTTGCATTCTATTTCCATTGCAACCCAATACATTTGCATTGACTTGCATTGATTTACATTCTATTTCCATTGCACCCCAATATTTTTGCATTTACTTGCATTGATTTTGCATGCTATTTCCATGGCACCCCAATACTTTTGCATTTATTTGCATTAGTTTTGCATTCTATTTCCATTGCACCCCAATACTTTTGCATTGACTTGCATTAATTTTGAATTCTATTTCCATTGCACCCCAATACTTTTGCATTTATTTGCATTGATTTTGCATTCTATTTCCATTGTACACCAATTCTTTTGTGTTTATTTGCATTGATTTTGCATTCTATTTCCATTGCACCCCAATAATTTTGCATTTATTGGCATTGATTTTGCATTCTATTTCCATTGCACCCCAATATTTTTGCATTTACTTGCATTGATTTCGCATGCTATTTCCATGGCACCCCAATACTTTTGCATTTATTTGCAGTGGTTTTGCATTCTATTTCCATTGCACCTCAATACTTTGGCATTTATTTGCATTAGTTTTACATTCTATTTCCATTGCACCCCAACACTTTTGCATTGACTTGCATTGATTTTGAATTCTATTTCCATTGCACCCCAATATTTTGCATTTATTTGCATTGATTTGGCATTCTATTTCCATTGCACCCCAATACTTTTGCATTGACTTGCACTGATTTTGCATTAAATTCCATTGCACCCCAACACATTTGCATTTATTAGCTTTGGTTTTGCATCATATTTCCATTGCACCCCTATACTTTTGCATTGACTTGCATTGATTTGGCATTCTATTTCCATTGCACACCAATTCTTTTGCATTTATGCATTTATTAACATTGATTTTGCATTCTATTTCCATTGCAACCCAATACATTTGCGTTGACTTGCATTGATTTACATTCTATTTCCATTGCACCCCGATATTTTTGCATTTATTTGTATTGATTTTGCATTCTATTTCCATTGCACCCCAATACTTTTGCATTGACTTACACTGATTTTGCATTCCATTTCCATTGCTCCCCAAAATCTTTGCATTTATTAGCATTGGTTTTGCATTCTATTTCCATTGCAACACAATACTTTTGCATTGACTTGCACTGCTTTTCATTCTATTTCCATTGCACCCCAATATTTTTGCATTTAGTTGCATTGATTTTGCATGCTATTTCCATGTCACCCCAATACGTTTGCATTTATTTGCAGTGGTTTTGCATTCTATTTCCATTGCACCTCAATACTTTGGCATTTATTTGAATTAGTTTTCCATTCTATTTCCATTGCACCCCAATACTTTTGCATTGACTTGCATTGATTTTGAATTCTATTTCCATTGCAGCCCAATACTTTTGCATTTATTTGCATTAGTTTTGCATTCTATTTCCATTGCACACCAATACTTTTGCATTGACTTGCATTGATTTTGAATTCTATTTCCATTGCACACCAATTCTTTTGCATTTATTAGCATTGGTTTTACATCCTTTTTCCATTGCACCCCAATACTTTTGCATTGACTTGCATTGATTTTGAATTCTATTTCCATTGCACCCCAATATTTTGCATTTATTTGCATTGATTTGGCATTCTATTTCCATTGCAACCCAATAGTCTTGCATAGAATTGCACTTCTGTTGCATTTGATTTGCATTGCACCCCAACACTTTTGCATTTATTAGCATTGGTTTTGCATCCTATTTCCATTGCACCCCAATACTTTTGCATTCACTTCGATTGATTTGGAATTCTATTTCCATTGCAAAACAATTCTTTTGCCTTTATTGTCATTGATTTTGCATTCTATTTCCATTGCAACCCAATACATTTGCATTGACTTGCATTGATTTACATTCTATTTCCATTGCACCCCAATATTTTTGCATTTACTTGCATTGATTTCGCATGCTATTTCCATGGCACCCCAATATTTTGCATTTATTTGCATTGATTTGGCATTCTATTTCCATTGCACCCCAATACTTTTGCATTGACTTGCACTGATTTTGCATTTGATTCCATTGCACCCCAACACATTTGCATTTATTAGCTTTGGTTTTGCATCATATTTCCATTGCACTCCTATACTTTTGCATTGACTTGCATTGATTTGGCATTCTATTTCCATTGCACACCAATTCTTTTGCATTTATGCATTTATTAACATTGATTTTGCATTCTATTTCCATTGCAACCCAATACATTTGCATTGACTTGCATTGATTTACATTCTATTTCCATTGCACCCCGATGTTTTTGCATTTATTTGCATTGATTTTGCATTCTATTTCCATTGCACCCCAATACTTTTGCATTGACTTACACTGATTTTGCATTCCATTTCCATTGCTCCCCAAAATCTTTGCATTTATTAGCATTGGTTTTGCATTCTATTTCCATTGCAACACAATACTTTTGCATTGACTTGCATTGCTTTTCATTCTATTTCCATTGCACCCCAATACTTTAGCATTTATTGGCATTGATTTTGCATTCTGTTTCCATTGCACTTCAATATTTTTGCATTTAGTTGCATTGATTTTGCATGCTATTTCCATGTCACCCCAATACGTTTGCATTTATTTGCAGTGGTTTTGCATTTTATTTCCATTGCACCTCAATACTTTGGCATTTATTTGAATTAGTTTTCCATTCTATTTCCATTGCACCCCAATACTTTTGCATTGACTTGCATTGATTTTGAATTCTATTTCCATTGCAGCCCAATACTTTTGCATTTATTTGCATTAGTTTTGCATTCTATTTCCATTGCACACCAATACTTTTGCATTGACTTGCATTGATTTTGAATTCTATTTCCATTGCACACCAATTCTTTTGCATTTATTAGCATTGGTTTTGCATCCTTTTTCCATTGCACCCCAATACTTTTTCATTGACTTTCATTGATTTGGCAATCTATTTCCATTGCACCCCAATATTTTGCATTTATTTGTATTGATTTGGCATTCTATTTCCATTGCAACCCAATAGTCTTGCATAGAATTGCACTTCTGTTGCATTTGATTTGCATTGCACCCCAACACTTTTGCATTTATTAGCATTGGTTTTGCATCCTATTTCTATTGCACCCCAATACTTTTGCATTCACTTGCATTTATTTTGCATGCTATTTCCATGCCACCCCAATAATTTTGCATTTATTGGCATTGATTTTGCATTCTATTTCCATTGCAACCCAATAGTCTTGCATAGAATTGCACTTCTGTTGCATTTGATTTGCATTGCACCCCAACACTTTTGCATTTATTAGCATTGGTTTTGCATCCTATTTCTATTGCACCCCAATACTTTTGCATTCACTTGCATTTATTTTGCATGCTATTTCCATGCCACCCCAATATTTTTGCATTTACTTGCATTGATTTCGCATGCTATTTCCATGGCACCCCAATACTTTTGCATTTATTTGCAGTGGTTTTGCATTCTATTTCCATTGCACCTCAATACTTTGGCATTTATTTGCATTAGTTTTGCATTCTATTTCCATTGCACCCCAACACTTTTGCATTGACTTGCATTGATTTTGAATTCTATTTCCATTGCACCCCAATATTTTGCATTTACTTGCATTGATTTCGCATTCTATTTCCATTGCACCCCAATACTTTTGCATTGACTTGCACTGATTTTGCATTCCATTTCCATTGCACCCCAATAGTTTTGCATTGACTTGCATTGATTTGGCATTCTATTTCCATTGCACACCTATTCTTTTGCATTCATTATCATTGATTTTGCATTCGATTTCCATTGCAACCCAATACATTTGCATTGACTTGCATTGCTTTTCATTCTATTTCCATTGCACCCCAATACTTTTGCATTGATTTGCAATGATTTTGCATTCGATTTCCATTGCACCCCAATAATTTTGCATTTATTGGCATTGATTTTGCATTCTATTTCCATTGCACCCCAATATTTTTGCATTTACTTGCATTGATTTCGCATGCTATTTCCATGGCACCCCAATACTTTTGCATTTATTTGCAGTGGTTTTGCATTCTATTTCCATTGCACCTCAATACTTTGGCATTTATTTGCATTAGTTTTACATTCTATTTCCATTGCACCCCAACACTTTTGCATTGACTTGCATTGATTTTGAATTCTATTTCCATTGCACCCCAATATTTTGCATTTATTTGCATTGATTTGGCATTCTATTTCCATTGCACCCCAATACTTTTGCATTGACTTGCACTGATTTTGCATTAAATTCCATTGCACCCCAACACATTTGCATTTATTAGCTTTGGTTTTGCATCATATTTCCATTGCACCCCTATACTTTTGCATTGACTTGCATTGATTTGGCATTCTATTTCCATTGCACACCAATTCTTTTGCATTTATGCATTTATTAACATTGATTTTGCATTCTATTTCCATTGCACCCCAACACTTTTGCATTGACTTGCATTGATTTTGAATTCTATTTCCATTGCACCCCAATATTTTGCATTTATTTGCATTGATTTCGCATTCTATTTCCATTGCACCCCAATACTTTTGCATTGACTTGCACTGATTTTGCATTCCATTTCCATTGCACCCCAATAGTTTTGCATTGACTTGCATTGATTTGGCATTCTATTTCCATTGCACACCTATTCTTTTGCATTCATTATCATTGATTTTGCATTCGATTTCCATTGCAACCCAATACATTTGCATTGACTTGCATTGATTTACATTCTATTTCCATTGCACCCCAATATTTTTGCATTTACTTGCATTGATTTTGCATGCTATTTCCATGGCACCCCAATACTTTTGCATTTATTTGCATTAGTTTTGCATTCTATTTCCATTGCACCCCAATACTTTTGCATTGACTTGCATTAATTTTGAATTCTATTTCCATTGCACCCCAATACTTTTGCATTTATTTGCATTGATTTTGCATTCTATTTCCATTGTACACCAATTCTTTTGTGTTTATTTGCATTGATTTTGCATTCTATTTCCATTGCAACCCAATACTTTTGCATTGACTTGCATTGCTTTTCATTCTATTTCCATTGCACCCCAATACTTTTGCATTGATTTGCAATGATTTTGCATTCGATTTCCATTGCACCCCAATAATTTTGCATTTATTGGCATTGATTTTGCATTCTATTTCCATTGCACCCCAATATTTTTGCATTTACTTGCATTGATTTCGCATGCTATTTCCATGGCACCCCAATACTTTTGCATTTATTTGCAGTGGTTTTGCATTCTATTTCCATTGCACCTCAATACTTTGGCATTTATTTGCATTAGTTTTACATTCTATTTCCATTGCACCCCAACACTTTTGCATTGACTTGCATTGATTTTGAATTCTATTTCCATTGCACCCCAATATTTTGCATTTATTTGCATTGATTTGGCATTCTATTTCCATTGCACCCCAATACTTTTGCATTGACTTGCACTGATTTTGCATTAAATTCCATTGCACCCCAACACATTTGCATTTATTAGCTTTGGTTTTGCATCATATTTCCATTGCACCCCTATACTTTTGCATTGACTTGCATTGATTTGGCATTCTATTTCCATTGCACACCAATTCTTTTGCATTTATGCATTTATTAACATTGATTTTGCATTCTATTTCCATTGCAACCCAATACATTTGCGTTGACTTGCATTGATTAACAATCTATTTCCATTGCATCCCGATATTTTTGCATTTATTTGTATTGATTTTGCATTCTATTTCCATTGCACCCCAATACTTTTGCATTGACTTACACTGATTTTGCATTCCATTTCCATTGCTCCCCAAAATCTTTGCATTTATTAGCATTGGTTTTGCATTCTATTTCCATTGCAACACAATACTTTTGCATTGACTTGCACTGCTTTTCATTCTATTTCCATTGCACCCCAATATTTTTGCATTTAGTTGCATTGATTTTGCATGCTATTTCCATGTCACCCCAATACGTTTGCATTTATTTGCAGTGGTTTTGCATTCTATTTCCATTGCACCTCAATACTTTGGCATTTATTTGAATTAGTTTTCCATTCTATTTCCATTGCACCCCAATACTTTTGCATTGACTTGCATTGATTTTGAATTCTATTTCCATTGCAGCCCAATACTTTTGCATTTATTTGCATTAGTTTTGCATTCTATTTCCATTGCACCCCAATACTTTTGCATTGACTTGCATTGATTTTGAATTCTATTTCCATTGCACACCAATTCTTTTGCATTTATTAGCATTGGTTTTACATCCTTTTTCCATTGCACCCCAATACTTTTTCATTGACTTTCATTGATTTGGCATTCTATTTCCATTGCACCCCAATATTTTGCATTTATTTGCATTGATTTGGCATTCTATTTCCATTGCAACCCAATAGTCTTGCATAGAATTGCACTTCTGTTGCATTTGATTTGCATTGCACCCCAACACTTTTGCATTTATTAGCATTGGTTTTGCATCCTATTTCCATTGCACCCCAATACTTTTGCATTCACTTCGATTGATTTGGAATTCTATTTCCATTGCAAAACAATTCTTTTGCCTTTATTGTCATTGATTTTGCATTCTATTTCCATTGCAACCCAATACATTTGCATTGACTTGCATTGATTTACATTCTATTTCCATTGCACCCCAATATTTTTGCATTTACTTGCATTGATTTCGCATGCTATTTCCATGGCACCCCAATACTTTTGCATTTATTTGCAGTGGTTTTGCATTCTATTTCCATTGCACCCCAACACTTTTGCATTGACTTGCATTGATTTTGAATTCTATTTCCATTGCACCCCAATATTTTGCATTTATTTGCATTGATTTCGCATTCTATTTCCATTGCACCCCAATACTTTTGCATTGACTTGCACTGATCTTTCATTCCATTTCCATTGCACCCCAATAGTTTTGCATTGACTTGCATTGATTTGGCAGTATATTTCCATTGCACACCTATTCTTTTGCATTTATTATCATTGATTTTGCATTCGATTTCCATTGCAACCCAATACATTTGCATTGACTTGCATTGATTTACATTCTGTTTCCATTGTACCCCAATATTTTTGCATTTACTTGCATTGATTTTGCATTCTATTTCCATTGCACCCCAATACTTTTGCATTTATTTGCATTGATTTTGCATTCTATTTCCATTGCACCACAATACTTTTGCATTTATTTGCATTGATTTTGCATTCTATTTCCATTGCACTCCAATAATTTTGCATTTTTTCCATTGATTTTGCATTCGATTTCCTTTGCACCCCAATATTTTGCATTTATTTGCATTGATTTTGCATTCTTTTTCCATGGCACCCCAATACTTTTGCATTGACTTGCACTGATTTTGCATCCTATTTCCATTGCACGCCAATACTTTTGCATTGACTTGCATTGATTTGGCATTCTATTTCCATTGCACACCAATTCTTTTGCATTTATCATCATTGATTTGGCATTCTATTTCCATTGCACCCCAATACTTTTGCACTGATTTGCATTGATTTTGCATTCGATTTCCATTACACCCCAATGCTTTTGCATTGACTTGCTTTTGTTTTGCTTTCTATTTCCATTGCATCCCAATACTTTTGCATTGACTTGCATTGATTTACATTCTATTTCCATTGCACCCGAATAATTTTGCATTTACTTGCACTGATTTTGCATGCTATTTCCATGGCACCACAATACTTTTGCATTTATTTGCATTAGTTTTGCATTCTATTTCCATTGCATCCCAACACTTTTGCATTGACTTGCATTGATTTTGAATTCTATTTCCATTGCACCCCAATACTTTTGCATTGACTTACACTGATTTTTCATTCCATTTCAATTGCACCCCAATACTTTTGTATTGACTTGCACTGATTTTTCATTCCATTTCCATTGCACCCCAAGACTTTTGCATTTATTAGCATTGGTTTTGCATCCCTTTTCCATTGCACCCCAATAATTTTGTATTGACTTGCACTGATTTTTCATTCCATTTCCATTGCACCCCAAAACTTTTGCATTTATTAGCATTGGTTTTGCATCCTATTTCTATTGCACCTCAATACTTTTGCATTGATTTGCTCTGATTTTGCATTCGATTTCCATTGCACACCAATTCTTTTGCATTTATTATCATTGATTTTGCATTCTATTTCGATTGCAAGTCAATACTTTTGCATTTACTTGCATTGATTTTGCACGCTATTTCCATGGCACCCCAATACTTTTGCATTTATTTGCAGTGATTTTGCATTCTATTTCCATTGCACCTCAATACTTTGGCATTCATTTGCATTAGTTTTGCATTCTATTTCCATTGCACCCCAATACTTTTGCGTTGACTTGCATTGATTTTGAAGTCTATTTCCATTGCACCCCAATACTTTTGCATTTATTTGCAGTGATTTTGCATTCTATTTCCATTGCACCTCAATACTTTGGCATTCATTTGCATTAGTTTTGCATTCTATTTCCATTGCACCCCAATACTTTTGCGTTGACTTACATTGATTTTGAATTCTATTTCCATTGCACCCCAATACTTTTGCATTTATTTGCATTGATTTTGCGTTCTATTTCCATTGCACCCCAATACTTTTGCATTGACTTGCACTGATTTTGCATTCCATTTCCATTGCACCCCACGACTTTTGCATTTATTAGCATTGGTTTTGCATCCTTTTTCCATTGCACCCCAATACTTTTGCATTGACTTGCACTGATTTTGCATTCCATTTCCATTGCACCCCACGACTTTTGCATTTATTAGCATTGGTTTTGCATCCTTTTTCCATTGCACCCCAATACTTTTGCATTTAATTGATTTGATTTGGCATTCTATTTCTATTGCACCAAATACATTTGCATTGACTTGCATTGATTTTGCATTCTATTTCCTTTACACCCCAATACTTTTGCATTGACTTGCATTGATTTTGCCTTCTATTTCCATTGCACCCCAAAACTTTTGCATTTATTGCCATTGATTTTGCATTCTATTTCCTTTACACTCCAATAATTTTGCATTTATTGTTTTGCATTCTATTTCCATTGCACCCCAATACTTTTGCATTTATTACCATTGATTTTGCATTCTATTTCCTTTGCAACCAAATACATTTGCATTGACTTGCATTGATTTACATTCTATTTCCATTGCACCCCGATATTTTTGCATTTACTTGCATTGATTTTGCATGCTATTTCCATGGCACCCCAATACTTTTGCATTGACTTGCACTGATCTTGCATTCTATTTCCATTGCACACCAACACTTTTGCATTGACTTGCATTGATTTTGAATTCTATTTCCATTGCACCTCAATACTTTTGCATTTATTTGTATTGATTTTGCATTCTATTTCCATTGCACCCCAATACTTTTGCATTGACTTACATTGATTTTGCATTCCATTTCCATTGCTCCCCAAAACCTTTGCATTTATTAGCATTGGTTTTGCATCCTTTTTCCATTGCACCCCAATAGTTATGCATTGACTTGCATTGATATGGCATTCTATTTCCATTGCATACCAATTCTTTTGCATTTATTATCAATGATTTTGCATTCTATTTCAATTGCAACCCAATACTTTTGGATTGACTTGCATTGATTTTGCATTCTATTTGCATGCACCACAATACTTTTGCATTTATTTGCATTGATTTTGCATTGTATTTCCATTGCACCCCAATACTTTTGCATTGACTTGCACTGATTTTGCATTCTATTTCCTTTACACCGCAATACATTTGCATTGACTTGCACTGATTTTGCATTCCATTTCCATTGCACCCCAAAACTTTTGCATTTATTGCCATTGATTTTGCATTCTATTTCCATTTCACCCCAATAATTTTGCATTTATTTGCATTAGTTTTGCATTCCATTTCCATTGCACCCCAATACTTTTGCATTGACTTGCATTGATTTTGCATGCTATTTCCATTGCACCCCAATATTTTTCATTTATTTGCACTGATTTTGCATTCGATTTCCATTGCACCCCAACACTTTTGCATTTATTGGCATTGTTTTTGCATCCTATTTGCATTGCACCCCAATACTTTTGCATTGACTTGCATTGATTTGGCATTCTATTTCCATTGCACACCAATTCTTTTGCATTTATTATCATTGATTTTGCATTCTATTTCCATTGCAACCCAATACTTTTGCATTGACTTGCATTGATTTTCAATTCTATTTCCATTGCACTCCAATACTTTTGCATTGACTTTCATTGCTTTTGCATTCTATTTCCATTGCACCCCAATACTTTTGCATTGACTTGCACTGATTTTGCATTCTATTTCCTTTACACCGCAATACATTTCCATTGACTTGCACTGATTTTGCATTCCTTTTCCATTGCACCCCAAAACTTTTGCATTTATTGGCATTGATTTTGCATTCTATTTCCATTGCACTCCAATAATTTTGCATTTATTTGCATTAGTTTTGCATTCTATTTCCATTGCACCCCAATATTTTTGCATTTACTTGCATTGATTTTTCATTCTATTTCCATGGCACCCCAATACTTTTGCATTTATTTGCAGTGATTTTGCATTCTATTTCCATTGCACCTCAGTACTTTGGCATTTATTTGCATTAGTTTTGCATTCTATTTCCATTGCACCCCAATACTTTTTCATTGACTTGCATTGATTTTGAATTCTATTTCCATTGCACCCCAATACTTTTGCATTTATTTGCATTGATTTTGCATTCTATTTCCATTGCACCCCAAGACTTTTGCATTGACTTGCACTGATTTTGCATTCCATTTCCATTGCACCCCAAGACTTTTGCATTTATTATCATTGATTTTGCATTCTATTTCCATTGCACCCCAAAACTTTTGCATTGACTTGCATTGATTTTGAATTCTATTTCCATTGCACCCCAATAGTTTTGCATTTATTTGCATTGATTTTGCATTCTATTTCCATTGCACCCCAAGACTTTTGCATTGACTTGCACTGATTTTGCATTCCATTTCCATTGCACCCCAAGACTTTTGCATTGACTTGCATTGATTTGGCATTCTATTTCCATTGCACACCAATTCTTTTGCATTTATTTGCATTGATTTTGCATTCTATTTGCATTGCACCCCAATACTTTTGCATTGACTTGCACTGATTTTGCATTCGATTTCCATTGCACACCAATTCTTTTTGATTTATTATCATTGTTTTTGCATTCTATTTCCATTGCAACCCAATACTTTAGCATTGACTTGCATTGATTTTGAATTCTATTTCCATTGCACCCCAATACTTTTGCATTTATTTGCATTGATTTTGCATTCTATTTCCATTGCACCCCAATACCTTTTCATTGACTTGCATTGATTTGGCATTCTATTTCCATTGCACACCAATTCTTTTGCATTTATTATCATTGATTTTGCATTCTATTTCCATTGCACCCCAATACTTTTGCATTGACTTGCATTGATTTTGCATTCTATTTCCATTGCACCCCAATACTTTTGCATTTATTTGCAATTATTTTGCATTCTATTTCCATTGCACCCCAATACTTTTGCATTTATTGGCATTAGTTTTGCATTCTATTTCCATTGCACCCCAATACTTTTGCATTGACTTGCATTGATTTGGCATTCCATTTCCATTGCACCACAATAATCTTGCATTCTTTCCATTGATTTTGCATTCGGTTTCCTTTGCACCCCAATATTTTGTATTTATTTGCATTGATTTTGCATTCTATTTCCATTGCACCCCAATACTTTTGCATTGACTTGCACTGATTATGCATTCGATTTCCATTGCACACCAATTTTTTTGGATTTATTATCATTGTATTTGCATTCTATTTCCATTGCAACCCAATACTTTTGCATTGACTTGCATTGATTTTCAATTCTATTTCCATTGCACCCCAATACTTTTGCATTGACTTTCATTGCTTTTGCATTCTATTTCCATTGCACCCCAATACTTTTGCATTGACTTGCACTGATTTTGCATTCTATTTCCTTTACACCGCAATACATTTCCATTGACTTGCACTGATTTTGCATTCCTTTTCCATTGCACCCCAAAACTTTTGCATTTATTGGCATTGATTTTGCATTCTATTTCCATTGCACCCCAATAATTTTGCATTGACTTGCACTGATTTTGCATTCCATTTCCATTGCACCCCAATAATCTTGCATTTTTTTCATTGATTTTGCATTCGATTTCCTTTGCACCCCAATATTTTGTATTTATTTGCATTGATATTGCATTCTATTTCTATTGCACCCCAATACTTTTGCATTGACTTGCACTAATTTTGCATTCGATTTCCATTGCACACCAATTCTTTTGGATTTATTATCATTGTATTTACATTCTATTTCCATTGCAACCCAATACTTTTGCATTGACTTGCATTGCTTTTCATTCTATTTCCATTGAACCCCAATACTTTTGCATTGATTTTGAATTCTATTTCCATTGCACCCCAGTACTTTTGCATTGACTTGCACTGATTTTGCATTGCATTTCCATTGCACCCCAAGACTTTTGCATTTATTAGCATTGGCTTTGCATCCGTTTTCCATTGCACCCCAATTCTTTTGCATTGACTTGCATTGATTTGGCATTCTATTTCCATTGCACACCAATTCTTTTGCATTTATTATCATTGATTTTGCATTCTATTTCCATTGCACACCAATACTTTTGCATTGACTTGCATTGATATTGCATTCTATTTCCATTGCACCCCAATACTTTTGCATTTACTTTCATTGATTTTGCATTCTATTTCCATTGCACCCCAATACTTTTGCATTGACTTGCACTGATTTTGCATTCTATTTCCTTTACACCGCAATACATTTGCATTGACTTGCACTGATTTTGCATTCCTTTTCCATTGCACCCCAAAACTTTTGCAGTTATTGGCATTGATTTTGCATTCTATTTCCATTGCACCCCGATAATTTTGCATTTATTTGCATTAGTTTTGCATTCTATTTCCATTGCACCCCAATACTTTTGCATTTACTTTCATTGATTTTGCATTCTATTTCCATTGCACCCCAATACTTTTGCATTGACTTGCACTGATTTTGCATTCTATTTCCTTTACATCGCAATACATTTGCATTGACTTGCACTGATTTTGCATTCCTTTTCCATTGCACCCCAAAACTTTTGCATTTATTGGCATTGATTTTGCATTCTATTTCCATTGCACCCCAATAATTTTGCATTTATTTGCATTAGTTTTGCATTCTATTTCCATTGCACCCCAATACTTTTGCATTGACTTGCACTGATTTTGCATTCCATTTCCATTGCACCCCAATAATCTTGCATTTTTTCCATTGATTTTGCATTCGATTTCCTTTGCACCCCAATATTTTGTATTTATTTGCATTGATTTTGCATTCTATTTCCATTGCACCCCAATACTTTTGCATTGACTTGCACTGATTTTGCATTCGATTTCCATTGCACACCAATTTTTTTGGATTTATTATCATTGTATTTGCATTCTATTTCCATTGCAACCCAATACTTTTGCATTGACTTGCATTGCTTTTCATTCTATTTCCATTGAACCCCAATACTTTTGCATTGATTTTGCATTCTATTTCCATTGCACCCCAATACTTTTGCATTGACTTGCACTGATTTTGCATTCCATTTCCATTGCACCCCAAGACTTTTGCATTTATTAGCATTGGTTTTGCATCCGTTTTCCATTGCACCCCAATTCTTTTGCATTGACTTGCATTGATTAGGCATTCTATTTCCATTGCACACCAATACTTTTGCATTGACTTGCATTGATATTGCATTCTATTTCCATTGCACCCCAATACTTTTGCATTGACTTGCACTGATTTTGCATTCTATTTCCTTTACACCGCAATACATTTGCATTGACTTGCACTGATTTTGCATTCCTTTTCCATTGCACCCCAAAACTTTTGCATTTATTGGCATTGATTTTGCATTCTATTTCCATTGCACCCCGATAATTTTGCATTTATTTGCATTAGTTTTGCATTCTATTTCCATTGCACCCCAATACTTTTGCATTGACTTGCACTGATTTTGCATTCCTTTTCCATTGCACCCCAAAACATTTGCATTTATTGGCATTGATTTAGCATTCTATTTCCATTGCAACCCAATACTTTTGCATTGACTTGCATAGATTTTGAATTCTATTTACATTGCACCCCAATACTTTTGCATTTATTTGCATTGATTTTGCATTCTATTTCCATTGCAACCCAATACTTTTGCATTGACTTGCATTGATTTTGAATTCTATTTCCATTGCACCCCAATAGTTTTGCATTGACTTGCACTGATTTTGCATTCTATTTCCTTTACACCGCAATACATTTGCATTGACTTGCACTGATTTTGCATTCCTTTTCCATTGCACCCAAAAACTTTTGCATTTATTGGCATTGATTTTGCATTCTATTTCCATTGCACCCCAATAATTTTGCATTTATTTGCATTAGTTTTGCATTCTATTTCCATTGCACCCCAATACTTTTGCATTGACTTGCACTGATTTTGCATTCCTTTTCCATTGCACCCCAAAACCTTTGCATTTATTGGCATTGATTTTGCATTCTATTTCCATTGCAACCGAATACTTTTGCATTGACTTGCATTGATTTGGCATTCTATTTCCATTGCACCCCAATACTTTTGCATTTATTTGCATTGATTTTGCATTCTATTACCATTGCAACCCAATACTTTTGCATTGACTTGCATCGATTTTGAATTCTATTTCCATTGCACCCCAATACTTTTGCATTGACTTGCACTGATTTTGCATTCTATTTCCTTTACACCGCAATATATTTGCATTGACTTGCACTGATTTTGCATTCCTTTTCCATTGCACCCCAAAACTTTTGCATTTATTGGCATTGATTTTGCATTCTATTTCCATTGCACCCCGATAATTTTGCATTTATTTGCATTAGTTTTGCATTCTATTTCCATTGCACCCCAATACTTTTGCATTTACTTTCATTGATTTTGCATTCTATTTCCATTGCACCCCAAAACTTTTGCATTGACTTGCATTGATTTTGAATTCTATTTCCATTGCACCCCAATAGTTTTGCATTTATTTGCATTGATTTTGCATTCTATTTCCATTGCACCCCAAGACTTTTGCATTGACTTGCACTGATTTTGCATTCCATTTCCATTGCACCCCAAGACTTTTGCATTGACTTGCATTGATTTGGCATTCTATTTCCATTGCACACCAATTCTTTTGCATTTATTTGCATTGATTTTGCATTCTATTTGCATTGCACCCCAATACTTTTGCATTGACTTGCACTGATTTTGCATTCGATTTCCATTGCACACCAATTCTTTTTGATTTATTATCATTGTTTTTGCATTCTATTTCCATTGCAACCCAATACTTTAGCATTGACTTGCATTGATTTTGAATTCTATTTCCATTGCACCCCAATACTTTTGCATTTATTTGCATTGATTTTGCATTCTATTTCCATTGCACCCCAATACCTTTTCATTGACTTGCATTGATTTGGCATTCTATTTCCATTGCACACCAATTCTTTTGCATTTATTATCATTGATTTTGCATTCTATTTCCATTGCACCCCAATACTTTTGCATTGACTTGCATTGATTTTGCATTCTATTTCCATTGCACCCCAATACTTTTGCATTTATTTGCAATTATTTTGCATTCTATTTCCATTGCACCCCAATACTTTTGCATTTATTGGCATTAGTTTTGCATTCTATTTCCATTGCACCCCAATACTTTTGCATTGACTTGCATTGATTTGGCATTCCATTTCCATTGCACCACAATAATCTTGCATTCTTTCCATTGATTTTGCATTCGGTTTCCTTTGCACCCCAATATTTTGTATTTATTTGCATTGATTTTGCATTCTATTTCCATTGCACCCCAATACTTTTGCATTGACTTGCACTGATTATGCATTCGATTTCCATTGCACACCAATTTTTTTGGATTTATTATCATTGTATTTGCATTCTATTTCCATTGCAACCCAATACTTTTGCATTGACTTGCATTGATTTTCAATTCTATTTCCATTGCACCCCAATACTTTTGCATTGACTTTCATTGCTTTTGCATTCTATTTCCATTGCACCCCAATACT
Organism: Anolis sagrei; assembly: GCF_037176765.1. Lineage (NCBI taxonomy): Eukaryota > Metazoa > Chordata > Lepidosauria > Squamata > Anolidae > Anolis > Anolis sagrei. The sequence goes on from NC_090034.1 coordinate 65,996,074, forward strand.
TTTGCATTGACTTGCACTGATTTTGCATTCTATTTCCTTTACACCGCAATACATTTCCATTGACTTGCACTGATTTTGCATTCCTTTTCCATTGCACCCCAAAACTTTTGCATTTATTGGCATTGATTTTGCATTCTATTTCCATTGCACCCCAATAATTTTGCATTGACTTGCACTGATTTTGCATTCCATTTCCATTGCACCCCAATAATCTTGCATTTTTTTCATTGATTTTGCATTCGATTTCCTTTGCACCCCAATATTTTGTATTTATTTGCATTGATATTGCATTCTATTTCTATTGCACCCCAATACTTTTGCATTGACTTGCACTAATTTTGCATTCGATTTCCATTGCACACCAATTCTTTTGGATTTATTATCATTGTATTTACATTCTATTTCCATTGCAACCCAATACTTTTGCATTGACTTGCATTGCTTTTCATTCTATTTCCATTGAACCCCAATACTTTTGCATTGATTTTGAATTCTATTTCCATTGCACCCCAGTACTTTTGCATTGACTTGCACTGATTTTGCATTGCATTTCCATTGCACCCCAAGACTTTTGCATTTATTAGCATTGGCTTTGCATCCGTTTTCCATTGCACCCCAATTCTTTTGCATTGACTTGCATTGATTTGGCATTCTATTTCCATTGCACACCAATTCTTTTGCATTTATTATCATTGATTTTGCATTCTATTTCCATTGCACACCAATACTTTTGCATTGACTTGCATTGATATTGCATTCTATTTCCATTGCACCCCAATACTTTTGCATTTACTTTCATTGATTTTGCATTCTATTTCCATTGCACCCCAATACTTTTGCATTGACTTGCACTGATTTTGCATTCTATTTCCTTTACACCGCAATACATTTGCATTGACTTGCACTGATTTTGCATTCCTTTTCCATTGCACCCCAAAACTTTTGCAGTTATTGGCATTGATTTTGCATTCTATTTCCATTGCACCCCGATAATTTTGCATTTATTTGCATTAGTTTTGCATTCTATTTCCATTGCACCCCAATACTTTTGCATTTACTTTCATTGATTTTGCATTCTATTTCCATTGCACCCCAATACTTTTGCATTGACTTGCACTGATTTTGCATTCTATTTCCTTTACATCGCAATACATTTGCATTGACTTGCACTGATTTTGCATTCCTTTTCCATTGCACCCCAAAACTTTTGCATTTATTGGCATTGATTTTGCATTCTATTTCCATTGCACCCCAATAATTTTGCATTTATTTGCATTAGTTTTGCATTCTATTTCCATTGCACCCCAATACTTTTGCATTGACTTGCACTGATTTTGCATTCCATTTCCATTGCACCCCAATAATCTTGCATTTTTTCCATTGATTTTGCATTCGATTTCCTTTGCACCCCAATATTTTGTATTTATTTGCATTGATTTTGCATTCTTTTTTTTTTTTTTTTAAATGATTTTTATTAAGTTTTTCACAATCCACACAAGGATAGAGGGGGAACAAAAAACAAGGAAATAGATCAGTAGGAAAGGGAGAGGTACACACAAAAAAGACAAAAACCCACCATATCTAACTAACATCTAATACATACAGTACAACTACTCAAACTATTCTAAAATGACTTCCACTCCAACCTCAGGGTCTTTTCAAAATAATTCTTCACCTTAATATCTTTTCTTATCCCATTGTTTTTTCAACTTTCTTTTCATAATCATATATCAGGGACCAATCTGTCCTCCTCAAAACTCTTCCTTCATTTCTTCTCAACAAAAAAGTTAACTCGTCCATGTCTCTTATTTCTTTAATTTTCTTCCACCAGTCTTCAATACTCGGAACCTCACCGTTCTTCCAATATTTGGCAAAAACCATCCTAGCCGCCGTTGTGCAGTAGGTAAATAATTTATCTTCGTTCTCATCCAATTTACAATCATCATCTGTAAAACCCAGAAGATAATATTCGGGTTTCTTCTTAAAACTTTTCTTTAATATTTTTTGTAATTCCTCATGAATAATAGACCAGAACTTTGTTGTTTCTCTACATGTCCACCACATGTGGTAAAAAGTGCCTACTTGCTCACTGCATTTCCAGCACTTATCTGATACATTTTGATACATATGGCTCAGTCTGCTCGGAGTCAAATACCACCTGTAAAACATTTTATACCAATTTTCTTTTAAATCCATAGCATATGTATATTTCAATTTTTTATTCCATATTCTTTCCCATTCCCCAAAGTGGATGGGCCTTCTTATATTTTCTGCCCATTTAATCATAGAGGTTTTCACCTGTTCTGTTTCTGTCATCCACTGGAGCAATTTATTATATAATATTGTAACCGTTTTCCTTTGTGTTTTTAGTATTCTATCCCATATATTCTCATTCCAATCGAAACCTGTTGTTTGGTCTTGTTTAAAATAATCTTTAATTTGTAGGTAGTTTAACCAAGTTATATTGCTAAATAAAGTCTTTAATTGTTCAAATGATTTCATCTCTGTTGTTCCCTTCACCAATACATCCTTATATCTTGGCCATGTCCTCCATCCTAGTAGTCTTCTTTGATGCGCCTCCATTGCTGAAATCCATAATGGTGTTGTGTTATAAAAAAGAGCTTTATACCTCATCCATGTCCGTAATAGGGAGGCTCGCACGAAATGATTGCCGAAATTTTTCTCCTTCATCTCTCTATTATACCATATATACGCGTGCCATCCCACTCTTAAGTCATGACCTTCTAAATTTAGGCACTTCTCTTTATCTAAAGTCATCCAGTCCCTAATCCAGGACAGTGCACAGGCCTCATGATAAGTCTTCAGATCGGGAAATCCCAATCCTCCTCGTGTTTTCTTATCTATTAAGTTCACATAATTAATTCTTGGTCTTTTTCCTTTCCAAACAAATTTCATTAAGTCTTTCTTCCACTGTTTGAACAGCGTTTGACTTCTTATTATCGGTATATTCTGGAACAAAAACATAAGTTTTGGTAATACATTCATTTTTATCAAAGATATTCTACCCAGAAGAGATAATTTCAGCCGGTCCCAGTTCTGCAAATCCTTTTGGACCTTCTTCCAGACTGATTCATAATTATTCTTTAAAAGTTGTCCATTTCTGGCTGTGATCCAGACTCCTAGATATCTGATTTTCTTAACACCTTCTATTCCAACCTGTTGTTGGATCTTTATTTGTTTCTCCTTATTCACATTCTTAAATAAAAGTTTAGTTTTCTTCATGTTCATCTTAAAACCTGCCACCTTTCCAAAATCTTCTATTTTGTTTATCCAACTTTGTAAATTTTTCTCCGGGTTTTCAATTGTACCTATTAAATCATCTGCAAACGCTCGTATTTTGTATTCGAATTTACCGATTTTTGCTCCTTTAATCTTTTCATCTTCTCTAATTTTCTTCATCAGGATCTCCACTGCCATAACAAAAATTAATGGGGAGAGTGGACAACCCTGTCTCGTACCTTTCGTGATTTCAAATTCTTGAGTCACTTGCCCATTCACTTTTACCTTAGCTTTTTGAAATTCATAAATAGCATTAATTGCATTATTAAATTTCTCTCCCATGTCCAACTCTTGTATCAAAATCTTGAAGAAATCCCAATTCAAATTATCAAATGCTTTCTCAGCATCTATTGACAAAAGGGCAAATTCTTTTTGATGATTGGTCTCATAATATTCCAAAAGATCTAGAACGTTGCGTATATTTTCTTTCATATGTCTATTTGGAAGAAAACCTGTTTGTTCTTCGCCGACCCACTTACTTAAAAAAAATTTTAGTCTTGTGGCCATAATATTTGCAAACAATTTATAATCCGTATTTAACAAGGAGATCGGCCTATAATTTTTGATATCGTTTTCCGATGATCCTTCTTTATGTATCACAGTTATTTCTGCCTCCTTCCAGGAGTCTGGAACCTTTCGATATTTTAAAGCTTCATTCGCTATAACTTTAAAAATAGGTATCAACTGCTCTTTAAACGTTTTATAAAATCCTGCCGTAAACCCATCCGGTCCCGGAGCTTTATCTGCATTCATTTTACTTATAGCTTTCTCGATTTCCTCTTCTGTTATTTCTTTGTTCAATTCTTCTCTGTCTTCATCTGTTATTTTATCCAGTTTCATTTGTCCAATATATTCCATAATATCCTCTTTCTTTATGTCCTCCTTTGTATATAATTGTGTATAGAAAGTCCGAAACTCCTCCAAAATTTCTTTGTCCGTTTTCAAATCCTTGTCCTTGGTACTTATTTTAGCAATATGATTGATTTGCCTCTTTTTTCTAACCTGGTTTGCCAACCATTTACCCGGTTTGTTAGCATTTTCAAAAGCCTGTTGCTTTAGAAATTTCATCTGTCTTGATTGGAATTCCAACTCCACATGGTTTTTTTCCTGTTTCAGTGTCACCAATTGTTTCTCTATTCGTTTAGATGGGTTTTTCTTTAACTCCATTTCTTTTGCTGCTATTTCTGCCCTCAGCTCATTTATTCTTTTATTTCTCTCTCTATTCCTTCTTGCTCCTTGTTGAATAAAGTGCCCTCTCATGACTGCCTTAAAGGCATCCCAAACCACTCGTGGCTCCATTGAATCCAATCTATTTGTTTGTAAGTAGTCCTGGATTGACTTCTTGAAATATTCTTTGTCATCTTCCGTTTTTATTAAGTTCTCATTTAATCTCCATTTTCTATGATAATTTTTTTGATTTACGACCATTTCCAGAGGGCAGTGATCTGATAAGTCTCGTGGCAGAATATTAATCTCTTTCACTTTAGTAGAGAGGTTCTTAGTAATCCAAACCATATCAATTCTAGACCAGGATTGATGTCTATTCGAGAAGAAGGTAAAGTCTCTTTTATCTTTATTTCTAATTCTCCATGCATCTTCAAGATCAAAGTCTTTTTGTAAGTCCATGAATTTCTGGGGGAGTTTCCCTCCCTTGAACTTCTTTTTCTTCAAACTTTTATCTATCTGACAATCGACGACCCCATTAAAGTCTCCTGCCAAAATCAGTTCATCAAACTCTATTTCTTTTAACTTAGTATTTAAGAATTCAGCAAATTTTCTCTTCGGTCCATTGGGGGCATATATATTACAAACTAATATTTTGGAATCTCCAATTATTATTTTCACTGCCACACATCTTCCTTCTGTATCTCTAAATGCCAATTCTGAGTCTATTGAGTCCTTTACATATGTAACCACTCCTCTTTTCTTTTTTTCATAGGCCGAATAATATTCCTTTCCTAATTTTTTATTCGGAAGGTGTGCCACATGTTTATCACAGATGTGCGTTTCCTGTAGCATTATTACATCAAAATTTTGTTTCTTCAGGCTCCTCCATACTCTCTTCCGTTTTTGGGGGGAGTTCATACCGTTAATATTATTCGAAAAGCATTTTATTTGTCTCTCCATCATTTTATTTATCCTTATCTGATCCCAATCCTGTGTCGCCAAAAGCCAATTCCATTGTTTCAGTTGCCGATTGTTCCGATCTCTGACCTCCTTTTTCTTCCTTTTTCCGTGGTGTCATTCTCTGTGGTTTTGGTTCTTTTCCTAAAAAGCCATAGTCCTTTGGTGATTTATATCTTGCCTTTTTTGCCTTTACTCCTTTCCTTGGTGTAGATAATCTTCTTTCTTCACCTTCCTCTACCTCTGCTTCCTCTTCCTCTTCTTCTTCTCCTGATTCTTCTTCTTCTTCCTCTTCTCCTTGCTCTTCATCTCCTTCCTTCTCTTTCATAAGTTTTTCATAAAAAATCTTGGCCTTGTGTTCTGTTGTCAACCAATATCTTTCTTCCTTGTATGTCACCATTATCCCTTCTTTTCTTTCCCACCTGAACCTTATCATTCTTTTCTTCAATTCTTCTGTTAAGAAAAAATATTTTCTTCTTCTTGCTAAGGTTGCCTGTGGGAATTCCTTCAGAACCGCAATTTTCTTTCCTTTGTAAAAGATTGGTTTTTTATTATTGTTATAGAGCACATCATCTCGTACCTTCTTTCTTGTAAATTTCACTATCACGTCTCTGTCTGTCTTGTTTCTTCTAGAATAAAATGATGATATCCTGTAGACTTGGTCCACTTCCTGTTCTAATTCATCTCCCTCACATTCCAAGCAGTCTGCCAGAATTTTGATTACCAATAATCTTATATCTTCTTTGTCATCTTCCATTATATTTCTGAGTCTCAGTTGAAAATCCATTTGTATTTGCAGTAGTCTTTCTTGTTCTAATTCTATTTTTTCCCTTTGTCTGTCTAGTCCTTTTATTTTTTGTGTCATCTCCTTTTGCGTTCCTTCTATTTTCTCTTTAGAGGCTTTCAATTCCTTTACTTCTCCATCCAGCTGTGTTATATCTTTCCTTATCTGTCCAAATTCCTCTTTTATTTCTGTTTTCATTACCTTAAATTCTTCTGTCATTTTGGTAATTATTCCTTCTTGTTTCTTATAATACTCCTCATGTTTAGTCTTCATTTCTTCCTTCAATTCTGTTTTCAACGCATCTTGTTTCTCTGATATCTTTTTAATCTCTTTTAAAAGGTTGTCCATTTTAGGATTTATATCCAATGATCCTCTTCTTGACTCTGCTTTACCTGGAGTTGTCATTTCCCAATTGCCTCTTATTTCCCAAAGATCTTTATTCTAATTACAGCTATTATCAATTATAATATTAATTTTCAAAGCAAAAGTCCATCAATTTAATTTAATTTCGTAACCGATTGTAATATAAACCAATTTCTTACTTCTTACTTTTTACTTCTTAAAGGTCTTCAATTATTCAATTATTGACAAATTATAAAGTTAATTCATTCACTCATAATATGTCTACCCACTAAAGTTTGAAATCTAATACTTTCACTAATTTTAATTGATTTTGTTTATTTTACTCTAATTTCCCCCCTTTTAAAAAGGATATGACACTATATTGTCTAATGTCAATTTCATGTAATAATATAATGACTACAGTGGGCTATCAATTTATCAATTTATCACAAATATAAAATTTCTAAAATATCAAATTTCTGATAGGAAGCACAAACTCTTTTCCTCCACTTGGGAGCACCAAACTTTTAGATTAGTCCTTTACTTATCTGTTCCTCTTTATTTTTGTTCCTTCGATGGTTATTTGTTATCCAGTTCTCCTCCCTGTTATAATAACTTTCATCTACTTCTCTTCCTGGTCCGATGTCGTCTTCTTCTCTTCCTGGTCCGTCGTCGTCTTCTTCTCTTCCTGGTCCGTCGCCGTCTTCTTCTCTTCCTTGTCCGTCGTCGTCTTCTTCTCGTCCTCGTATCTCCTCTCCGTCACTTATATTTATAACTCTTATGCTTGCTCCGCCACTTCTTTGCTCCTCCAATTCTCCCTGTCTTCCAGTTGCACAAATTCCTCCTCTGCCAGTCTGTAGCGTTTTTTCTCTATGATCCAAAATGGCGCCAGCTCTCCTTCCGCCCCGTCACTTCCTCCTTCACTCCTTTCCGGCCCCTCTTGGTTCCTCTCCTTTCTTAGTCCTCCAGAGTCTCCTGCCTTCCTGTTCCTGTTCCGTCACTTCCTTTACTTCTTGCAGCCAGATTGTTTATAGAGAAGGCTAGGGTAGACTCAACAATAATGGCGTCAAGGTCAGTATTGTTTATCTTTCTTTCTTCCGTCTCTAGTTCCAAAAGGAGCCTCCACTAAAATTGCGTGGGGGGCTCTTTATCTTCCTTACTTCTTTTGTAGTAAATTATAATATATATATAAAGATTAGAGATTAATTTCCATAGATCAACTTATTTTCCATTAATTTAATCTAATTTCGCCAAGTTTCCACTTATCCAATTTAATCCAATTTGCCCAAGTTATCAAATCACCTAAATATAATTTATATAATTTATGTTCCTTGATTGTCCTTGTTCTCTGATTCTATATTCTTTATTCTTATTATTTGTTCCTTCTTCAGCCTTCCTTGTCTTTCTCTTCCCTCCGTTCCTCCCTTCCTTCAAATATTATTAATTTGGGAACACCTTCCCGTTACCTGGGGTTGGGGTCTTTCTTTTTTCCTTCCCCAGCCGGGGTTTCTTCTATCTTCCTCTTCTTCTATTTTGAGTGGTTTTGGCGGCGGTTAGACAAGCCTCGCGGCTTGATCCTTGCGGGGTGGCTCGCTTCCCCTTCCCGCTCGGACCCTCTCGACTTCTCCTCCTTGAGGGGGGAGAGATCTTTGGGGCCTCAAGCGTCCTTGGGGTTCACGGCACCTTTGCACTCAATCCGGCAAAGGGGGGAGCTTTTTTAGCTCTACCTAACCACCACAACGCTGGTCCTCGTCGGGAGCTCCCTCTCGACGAGGCTATCCCGTCGCCATGTCCACCGGAAGTCCCAGATGATCTTAGTAATCTTCCATTGCACACCAATTTTTTTGGATTTATTATCATTGTATTTGCATTCTATTTCCATTGCAACCCAATACTTTTGCATTGACTTGCATTGCTTTTCATTCTATTTCCATTGAACCCCAATACTTTTGCATTGATTTTGCATTCTATTTCCATTGCACCCCAATACTTTTGCATTGACTTGCACTGATTTTGCATTCCATTTCCATTGCACCCCAAGACTTTTGCATTTATTAGCATTGGTTTTGCATCCGTTTTCCATTGCACCCCAATTCTTTTGCATTGACTTGCATTGATTAGGCATTCTATTTCCATTGCACACCAATACTTTTGCATTGACTTGCATTGATATTGCATTCTATTTCCATTGCACCCCAATACTTTTGCATTGACTTGCACTGATTTTGCATTCTATTTCCTTTACACCGCAATACATTTGCATTGACTTGCACTGATTTTGCATTCCTTTTCCATTGCACCCCAAAACTTTTGCATTTATTGCCATTGATTTTGCATTCTATTTCCATTGCACCCCGATAATTTTGCATTTATTTGCATTAGTTTTGCATTCTATTTCCATTGCACCCCAATACTTTTGCATTGACTTGCACTGATTTTGCATTCCTTTTCCATTGCACCCCAAAACATTTGCATTTATTGGCATTGATTTAGCATTCTATTTCCATTGCAACCCAATACTTTTGCATTGACTTGCATAGATTTTGAATTCTATTTACATTGCACCCCAATACTTTTGCATTTATTTGCATTGATTTTGCATTCTATTTCCATTGCAACCCAATACTTTTGCATTGACTTGCATTGATTTTGAATTCTATTTCCATTGCACCCCAATAGTTTTGCATTGACTTGCACTGATTTTGCATTCTATTTCCTTTACACCGCAATACATTTGCATTGACTTGCACTGATTTTGCATTCCTTTTCCATTGCACCCAAAAACTTTTGCATTTATTGGCATTGATTTTGCATTCTATTTCCATTGCACCCCAATAATTTTGCATTTATTTGCATTAGTTTTGCATTCTATTTCCATTGCACCCCAATACTTTTGCATTGACTTGCACTGATTTTGCATTCCTTTTCCATTGCACCCCAAAACCTTTGCATTTATTGGCATTGATTTTGCATTCTATTTCCATTGCAACCCAATACTTTTGCATTGACTTGCATTGATTTGGCATTCTATTTCCATTGCACCCCAATACTTTTGCATTTATTTGCATTGATTTTGCATTCTATTACCATTGCAACCCAATACTTTTGCATTGACTTGCATCGATTTTGAATTCTATTTCCATTGCACCCCAATACTTTTGCATTGACTTGCACTGATTTTGCATTCTATTTCCTTTACACCGCAATATATTTGCATTGACTTGCACTGATTTTGCATTCCTTTTCCATTGCACCCCAAAACTTTTGCATTTATTGGCATTGATTTTGCATTCTATTTCCATTGCACCCCGATAATTTTGCATTTATTTGCATTAGTTTTGCATTCTATTTCCATTGCACCCCAATACTTTTGCATTTACTTTCATTGATTTTGCATTCTATTTCCATTGCACCCCAATACTTTTGCATTGACTTGCACTGATTTTGCATTCTATTTCCTTTACACCGCAATACATTTGCATTGACTTGCACTGATTTTGCATTCCTTTTCCATTGCACCCCAAAACTTTTGCATTTATTGGCATTGATTTTGCATTCTATTTCCATTGCACCCCAATAATTTTGCATTTATTTGCATTAGTTTTGCATTCTATTTCCATTGCACCCCAATACTTTTGCATTGACTTGCACTGATTTTGCATTCCATTTCCATTGCACCCCAATAATCTTGCATTTTTTCCATTGATTTTGCATTCGATTTCCTTTGCACCCCAATATTTTGTATTTATTTGCATTGATTTTGCATTCTATTTCCATTGCACCCCAATACTTTTGCATTGACTTGCACTGATTTTGCATTCGATTTCCATTGCACACCAATTTTTTTGGATTTATTATCATTGTATTTGCATTCTATTTCCATTGCAACCCAATACTTTTGCATTGACTTGCATTGCTTTTCATTCTATTTCCATTGAACCCCAATACTTTTGCATTGATTTTGCATTCTATTTCCATTGCACCCCAATACTTTTGCATTGACTTGCACTGATTTTGCATTCCATTTCCATTGCACCCCAAGACTTTTGCATTTATTAGCATTGGTTTTTCATCCGTTTTCCATTGCACCCCAATTCTTTTGCATTGACTTGCATTGATTAGGCATTCTATTTCCATTGCACACCAATACTTTTGCATTTATTATCATTGATTTTGCATTCTATTTCCATTGCACACCAATACTTTTGCATTGACTTGCATTGATATTGCATTCTATTTCCATTGCACCCCAATACTTTTGCATTGACTTGCACTGATTTTGCATTCTATTTCCTTTACACCGCAATACATTTGCATTGACTTGCACTGATTTTGCATTCCTTTTCCATTGCACCCCAAAACTTTTGCATTTATTGGCATTGATTTTGCATTCTATTTCCATTGCACCCCGATAATTTTGCATTTATTTGCATTAGTTTTGCATTCTATTTCCATTGCACCCCAATACTTTTGCATTGACTTGCACTGATTTTGCATTCCTTTTCCATTGCACCCCAAAACATTTGCATTTATTGGCATTGATTTAGCATTCTATTTCCATTGCAACCCAATACTTTTGCATTGACTTGCATAGATTTTGAATTCTATTTCCATTGCACCCCAATACTTTTGCATTTATTTGCATTGATTTTGCATTCTATTTCCATTGCAACCCAATACTTTTGCATTGACTTGCATTGATTTTGAATTCTATTTCCATTGCACCCCAATAGTTTTGCATTGACTTGCACTGATTTTGCATTCTATTTCCTTTACACCGCAATACATTTGCATTGACTTGCACTGATTTTGCATTCCTTTTCCATTGCACCCCAAAACTTTTGCATTTATTGGCATTGATTTTGCATTCTATTTCCATTGCACCCCAATAATTTTGCATTTATTTGCATTAGTTTTGCATTCTATTTCCATTGCACCCCAACATTTTTCATTTATTTGCACTGATTTTGCATTTGATTTCCATTGCACCCCAACACTTTTGCATTTATTAGCATTGGTTTTGCATCCTATTTCCATTGCACCCCAATACTTTTGCATTTATTATCATTGTATTTGCATTCTATTTCCATTGCAACCCAATACTTTTGCATTGACTTGCATTGCTTTTCATTCTATTTCCATTGAACCCCAATAGTTTTGCATTGATTTTGCATTCTATTTCCATTGCACCCCAATACTTTTGCATTGACTTGCACTGATTTTGCATTCCATTTCCATTGCACCCCAAGACTTTTGCATTTATTAGCATTGGTTTTGCATCCTTTTTCCATTGCACCCCAATACTTTTGCATTGACTTGCATTTCCATTGCACACCAATTCTTTTGCATTTATTATCATTGATTTTGCATTCTATTTCCATTGCACTCCAATACTTTTGCATTGACTTGCATTGATATTGCATTCTATTTCCATTGCACCCCAATACTTTTGCATTTACTTTCATTGATTTTGCATTCTATTACCATTGCAACCCAATACTTTTGCATTGACTTGCATTGATTTTGCATTCTATTTCCATTGCACCCCAATAATTTTGCATTGACTTGCACTGATTTTGCATTCCATTTCCATTGCACCCCAATAATCTTGCATTGACTTGCACTGATTTTGCATTCCTTTTCCATTGCACCCCAATACTTTTGCATTTATTGGCATTGATTTTGCATTCTATTTCCATTGCAACCCAATCCTTTTCATTGACTTGCATTGATTTTGAATTCTATTTCCATTGCACCCCAATACTTTTGCATTTATTTGCATTGATTTTGCATTCTATTTCCATTGCACCCCAATACTTTTGCATTGACTTTCATTGATTTTGCATTCTATTTGCATTGCACCCCAATACTTTTGCATTGACTTGCACTGATTTTGCATTCTATTTCCTTTACACCGCAATACTTTTGCATTGACTTGCACTGATTTTGCATTCCTTTTCCATTGCACCCCAAAACTTTTCTATTTCCTTGCATTCTATTTCCATTGCACCCCAACACTTTTGTATTTACTTGCTTTGGTATTGCTTTCTATTTTCATTGCACACCAATACTTTTGCATTGACTTGCATTGATTTGGCATTCTATTTCCATTGCACCCCAATAGTCTTGCATTTTTTCCATTGATTTTGCATTCGATTTCCTTTGCACCCCAATATTTTGTATTTATTTGCATTGATTTTGCATTCTATTTCCATTGCACCCCAATACTTTTGCATTGACTTGCACTGATTTTGCATTCGATTTCCATTGCACACCAATTCTTTTGAATTTATTATCATTGTATTTGCATTCTATTTCCATTGCAACCCAATACTTTTGCATCGACTTGCATTGCTTTTCATTCTATTTCCATTGAACCCCTATACTTTTGCATTGATTTGCAATGATTTTGCATTCCATTTCCATTGCACCTCAATACTTTGGCATTTATTTGCATTAGTTTTGCATCCTTTTTCCATTGCACCCCAATACTTTTGCATTGACTTGCATTGATTTGGCATTCTACTTCCATCGCACACCAATTCTTTTGCATTTATTATCATTGATTTTTCATTCTATTTCCATTGCACTCCAATACTTTTGCATTGACTTGCATTGATATTGCATTCTATTTCCATTGCACCCCAATACTTTTGCATTTACTTTCATTGATTTTGCATTCTATTTCCATTGCACCCCAATACTTTTGCATTCACTTGCACTGATTTTGCATTCTATTTCCTTTACACCGCAATACATTTGCATTGACTTGCACTGATTTTGCATTCCTTTTCCATTGCACCCCAAAACTTTTGCATTTATTGGCATTGATTTTGCATTCTATTTCCATTGCACCCCAATAATTTTGCATTTATTTGCATTAGTTTTGCATTCTATTTCCATTGCACCCCAATACTTTTGCATTGACTTGCATTGATTTTGCATTCCATTTCCATTGCACCCCAAAACTTTTGCATTTATTGCCATTGATTTTGCATTCTATTTCCATTGCACCCCAATAATCTTGCATTTTTTCCATTGATTTTGCATTCGATTTTCTTTGCACCCCAATATTTTGTATTTATTTGCATTGATTTTGCATTCTATTTCCACTGCACCCCAATACCTTTGCATTGAATTGCACTGATTTTGCATTCGATTTCCATTGCACACCAATTCTTTTGGATTTATTATCATTGTATTTGCATTCTATTTCCATTGCAACCCAATACTTTTGCATTGACTTGCATTGCTTTTCATTCTATTTCCATTGAACCCCAATACTTTTGCATTGATTTTGCATTCTATTTCCATTGCACCCCAATACTTTTGCATTGATTTTGCATTCCATTTCCATTGCACCCCAAGACTTTTGCATTTATTAGCATTGGTTTTGCATCCTTTTTCCATTGCACCCCAATACTTTTGCATTGACTTTCATTGATTTGGCATTCTATTTCCATTGCACACCAATTCTTTTGCATTTATTATCATTGATTTTGCATTCTATTTCCATTGCACTCCAATACTTTTGCATTGACTTGCATTGATATTGCATTCTATTTCCATTGCACCCCAATACTTTTGCATTTACTTTCATTGATTTTGCATTCTATTTCCATTGCACCCCAATACTTTTGCTTTGACTTGTATTTTTTCCATTGATTTTGCATTCGATTTCCTTTTCACCCCAATATTTTGTATTTATTTGCATTGATTTTGCATTCTATTTCCATTGCACCCCAATACTTTTGCATTGACTTGCACTGATTTTGCATTAGATTTCCATTGCACACCAATTCTTTTGGATTTGTTATCATTGTATTTGCATTCTATTTCCATTGCAACCCAATATTTTGTATTTATTTGCATTGATTTTGCATTCTATTTCCATTGCACCCCAACACTTTTGCATTTATTAGCATTGGTTTTGCATCCTATTTCCATTGCACCCCAATACTTTTGCAATTATCATTGTATTTGCATTCTATTTCCATTGCAACCCAATACTTTTGCATCGACTTGCATTGCTTTTCATTCTATTTCCATTGAACCCCATTACTTTTGCATTGATTTGCAATGATTTTGCATTCCATTTCCATTGCACACCAATACTTTTGCATTTATTGGCATTGGTTTTGCATTCTATTTCCATTGCACCTCAATACTTTGGCATTTATTTGCATTAATTTTGCATTCTATTTCCATTGCACCCCAATACTTTTGCATTGACTTGCATTGATTTTGAATTCTATTTCCATTGCACCCCAATACTTTTGCATTTATTTGCATTGATTTTGCATTCTATTTCCATTGCACCCCAATACTTTTGCATTGACTTGCACTGATTTTGCATTCCATTTCCCTTGCACCCCAATACTTTTGCATTTATTTGCATTAGTTTTGCATTCTATTTCCACTGCACCCCAATATTTTTCATTTATTTGCACTGATTTTGCATTTGATTTCCATTGCACCCCAACACTTTTGCATTTATTAGCATTGGTTTTGCATCCTATTTCCATTGCACCCCAATACTTTTGCATTGACTTGCATTGATTTTGCATTCTATTTCCATTGCACCCCAATATTTTTCATTTATTTGCACTGATTTTGCATTTGATAACCATTGCACCCCAACACTTTTGCATTTATTAGCATTGGTTTTGCATCCTATTTCCATTACACCCCAATACTTTTGCATTGACTTGCATTGATTTTGCATTCTATTTCCTTTGCACCCCAACATTTTTCATTTATTTGCACTGATTTTGCATTTGATTTCCATTGCACCCCAACACTTTTGCATTTATTAGCATTGGTTTTGCATCCTATTTCCATTGCACCCCAATACTTTTGCATTTATTATCATTGTATTTGCATTCTATTTCCATTGCAACCCAATACTTTTGCATTGATTTTGCATTCTATTTCCATTGCACCCCAATACTTTTGCATTGACTTGCACTGATTTTGCATTCCATTTCCATTGCACCCCAAGACATTTGCATTTATTAGCATTGGTTTTGCATCCTTTTTCCATTGCACCCCAATACTTTTGCATTGACTTGCATTGATTTGGCATTCTATTTCCATTGCACACCAATTCTTTTGCATTTATTATCATTGATTTTGCATTCTATTTCCATTGCACTCCAATACTTTTGCATTGACTTGCATTGATATTGCATTCTATTTCCATTGCACCCCAATACTTTTGCATTTACTTTCATTGATTTTGCATTCTATTTCCATTGCACCCCAATACTTTTGCATTGACTTGCACTGATTTTGCATTCTATTTCCTTTACACCGCAATACATTTGCATTGTCTTGCACTGATTTTGCATTTCTTTTCCATTGCACCCTAAAACTTTTGCATTTATTGGCATTGATTTTGCATTCTATTTCCATTGCAACCCAATACTTTTGCATTGACTTGCATTGATTTTGAATTCTATTTCCATTGCACCCCAATACTTTTGCATTTATTTGCATTGATTTTGCATTCTATTTCCATTGCAACCCAATACTTTTGCATTGACTTGCATTGATTTTGAATTCTATTTCCATTGCACCCCAATACTTTTGCATTGACTTGCACTGATTTTGCATTCTATTTCTTTTACACTGCAATACATTTGCATTGACTTGCACTGATTTTGCATTCCTTTTCCATTGCACCCCAAAACCTTTGCATTTATTGGCATTGATTTTGCATTCTATTTCCATTGCACCCCAATAATTTTGCATTGACTTGCACTGATTTTGCATTCCATTTCCATTGCACCCCAATACTTTTGCATTGACTTGCACTGATTTTGCATTCCTTTTCCATTGCACCCCAAAACTTTTGCATTTATTGGCATTGATTTTGCATTCTATTTCCTTTGCAACCCAATACTTTTGCATTGACTTTCATTGATTTTGCATTCTATTTCCATTGCACCCCAATACTTTTGCATTGACTTTCATTGATTTTGCATTCTATTTCCATTGCACCCCAATACTTTTGCATTGACTTG
The DNA here is from genome assembly GCF_037176765.1 of Anolis sagrei. Taxonomy (NCBI): domain Eukaryota; kingdom Metazoa; phylum Chordata; class Lepidosauria; order Squamata; family Anolidae; genus Anolis; species Anolis sagrei. The sequence continues at coordinate 66,012,649 of NC_090034.1, forward strand.
CACTGATTTTGCATTCTATTTCCTTTACACCGCAATACTTTTGCATTGACTTGCACTGATTTTGCATTCCTTTTCCATTGCACCCCAAAACTTTTGTATTTACTTGCTTTGGTATTGCTTTCTATTTTCATTGCACGCCATTACTTTTGCATTGACTTGCATTGATTTGGCATTCTATTTCCATTGCACCCCAATAATCTTGCATTTTTTCCATTGATTTTGCATTCGATTTCCTTTGCACCCCAATATTTTGTATTTATTTGCATTGATTTTGCATTCTATTTCCATTGCACCCCAATACTTTTGCATTGACTTGCACTGATTTTGCATTCGATTTCCATTGCACACCAATTCTTTTGGATTTATTATCATTGTATTTGCATTCTATTTCCATTGCAACCCAATACTTTTGCATCGACTTGCATTGCTTTTCATTCTATTTCCATTGAACCCCAATACTTTTGCATTGATTTGCAATGATTTTGCATTCCATTTCCATTGCACCTCAATACTTTGGCATTTATTTGCATTAGTTTTGCAGCCTTTTTCCATTGAACCCCAATACTTTTGCATTGACTTGCATTGATTTTGAATTCTATTTCCATTGCACCCCAATACTTTTGCATTGATTTTGCATCCTATTTCCATTGCACCCCAATACTTTTGCATTTATTATCATTGTATTTGCATTCTATTTCCATTGCAACCCAATACTTTTGCATCGACTTGCATTGCTTTTCATTCTATTTCCATTGAACCCCATTACTTTTGCATTGATTTGCAATGATTTTGCATTCCATTTCCATTGCACACCAATACTTTTGCATTTATTGGCATTGATTTTGCATTCTATTTCCATTGCACCTCAATACTTTGGCATTTATTTGCATTAGTTTTGCATTCTATTTCCATTGCACCCCAATACTTTTGCATTGACTTGCATTGATTTTGAATTCTATTTCCATTGCACCCCAATACTTTTGCATTTATTTGCATTGATTTTGCATTCTATTTCCATTGCACCCCAATACTTTTGCATTGACTTGCACTGATTTTGCATTCCATTTCCCTTGCACCCCAATACTTTTGCATTTATTTGCATTAGTTTTGCATTCTATTTCCACTGCACCCCAATATTTTTCATTTACTTGCACTGATTTTGCATTTGATTTCCATTGCACCCCAACACTTTTGCATTTATTAGCATTGGTTTTGCATCCTATTTCCATTGCACCCCAATACTTTTGCATTGACTTGCATTGATTTTGCATTCTATTTCCATTGCACCCCAATATTTTTCATTTATTTGCACTGATTTTGCATTTGATTTCCATTGCACCCCAACACTTTTGCATTTATTAGCATTGGTTTTGCATCCTATTTCCATTACACCCCAATACTTTTGCATTGACTTGCATTGATTTTGAATTCTATTTCCATTGCACCCCAACATTTTTCATTTATTTGCACTGATTTTGCATTCTATTTCCATTGCACCCCAATACTTTTGCATTTACTTTCATTGATTTTGCATTCTATTTCCATTGCACCCCAATACTTTTGCATTGACTTGCACTGATTTTGCATTCTATTTCCTTTACACCGCAATACATTTGAATTGACTTGCACTGATTTTGCATTCCTTTTTCATTGCACCCCAAAACTTTTGCATTTATTGGCATTGATTTTGCATTCTATTTCCATTGCACCCCAATAATTTTGCATTTATTTGCATTAGTTTTGCATTCTATTTCCATTGCACCCCAATACTTTTGCATTGACTTGCACTGATTTTGCATTCCTTTTCCATTGCACCCCAAAACTTTTGCATTTATTGGCATTGATTTTGCATTCTATTTCCATTGCAACCCAATACTTTTGCATTGACTTGCATTGATTTTGAATTCTATTTCCATTGCACCCCAATACTTTTGCATTTATTTGCATTGATTTTGCATTCTATTTCCATTGCAACCCAATACTTTTGCATTGACTTGCATTGATTTTGAATTCTATTTCCATTGCACCCCAATACTTTTGCATTGACTTGCACTGATTTTGCATTCTATTTCTTTTACACTGCAATACATTTGCATTGACTTGCACTGATTTTGCATTCCTTTTCCATTGCACCCCAAAACCTTTGCATTTATTGGCATTGATTTTGCATTCTATTTCCATTGCACCCCAATAATTTTGCATTGACTTGCACTGATTTTGCATTCCATTTCCATTGCACCCCAATACTTTTGCATTGACTTGCACTGATTTTGCATTCCTTTTCCATTGCACCCCAAAACTTTTGCATTTATTGGCATTGATTTTGCATTCTATTTCCTTTGCAACCCAATACTTTTGCATTGACTTTCATTGATTTTGCATTCTATTTCCATTGCACCCCAATACTTTTGCATTGACTTTCATTGATTTTGCATTCTATTTCCATTGCACCCCAATACTTTTGCATTGACTTGCACTGATTTTGCATTCTATTTCCTTTACACCGCAATACTTTTGCATTGACTTGCACTGATTTTGCATTCCTTTTCCATTGCACCCCAAAACTTTTGTATTTACTTGCTTTGGTATTGCTTTCTATTTTCATTGCACGCCAATACTTTTGCATTGACTTGCATTGATTTGGCATTCTATTTCCATTGCACCCCAATAATCTTGCATTTTTTCCATTGATTTTGCATTCGATTTCCTTTGCACCCCAATATTTTGTATTTATTTGCATTGATTTTGCATTCTATTTCCATTGCACCCCAATACTTTTGCATTGACTTGCACTGATTTTGCATTCGATTTCCATTGCACACCAATTCTTTTGGATTTATTATCATTGTATTTGCATTCTATTTCCATTGCAACCCAATACTTTTGCATCGACTTGCATTGCTTTTCATTCTATTTCCATTGAACCCCAATACTTTTGCATTGATTTGCAATGATTTTGCATTCCATTTCCATTGCACCTCAATACTTTGGCATTTATTTGCATTAGTTTTGCAGCCTTTTTCCATTGCACCCCAATACTTTTGCATTGACTTGCATTGATTTTGAATTCTATTTCCATTGCACCCCAATACTTTTGCATTGATTTTGCATCCTATTTCCATTGCACCCCAATACTTTTGCATTTATTATCATTGTATTTGCATTCTATTTCCATTGCAACCCAATACTTTTGCATCGACTTGCATTGCTTTTCATTCTATTTCCATTGAACCCCATTACTTTTGCATTGATTTGCAATGATTTTGCATTCCATTTCCATTGCACACCAATACTTTTGCATTTATTGGCATTGATTTTGCATTCTATTTCCATTGCACCTCAATACTTTGGCATTTATTTGCATTAGTTTTGCATTCTATTTCCATTGCACCCCAATACTTTTGCATTGACTTGCATTGATTTTGAATTCTATTTCCATTGCACCCCAATACTTTTGCATTTATTTGCATTGATTTTGCATTCTATTTCCATTGCACCCCAATACTTTTGCATTGACTTGCACTGATTTTGCATTCCATTTCCCTTGCACCCCAATACTTTTGCATTTATTTGCATTAGTTTTGCATTCTATTTCCACTGCACCCCAATATTTTTCATTTACTTGCACTGATTTTGCATTTGATTTCCATTGCACCCCAACACTTTTGCATTTATTAGCATTGGTTTTGCATCCTATTTCCATTGCACCCCAATACTTTTGCATTGACTTGCATTGATTTTGCATTCTATTTCCATTGCACCCCAATATTTTTCATTTATTTGCACTGATTTTGCATTTGATTTCCATTGCACCCCAACACTTTTGCATTTATTAGCATTGGTTTTGCATCCTATTTCCATTACACCCCAATACTTTTGCATTGACTTGCATTGATTTTGCATTCTATTTCCATTGCACCCCAACATTTTTCATTTATTTGCACTGATATTGCATTTGATTTCCATTGCACCCCAACACTTTTGCATTTATTAGCATTGGTTTTGCATCCTATTTCCATTGCACCCCAATACTTTTGCATTTATTATCATTGTATTTGCATTCTATTTCCATTGCACCCCAATACTTTTGCATCGACTTGCATTGCTTTTCATTCTATTTCCATTGAACCCCAATAGTTTTGCATTGATTTTGCATTCTATTTCCATTGCACCCCAATACTTTTGCATTGACTTGCACTGATTTTGCATTCCATTTCCATTGCACCCCAAGACCTTTGCAATTAATAGCATTGGTTTTGCATCCTTTTTCCATTGCACCCCAATACTTTTGCATTGACTTGCATTGATTTGGCATTCTATTTCCATTGCACACCAATTCTTTTGCATTTATTATCATTGATTTTGCATTCTATTTCCATTGCACTCCAATACTTTTGCATTGACTTGCATTGATATTGCATTCTATTTCCATTGCACCCCAATACTTTTGCATTGACTTGCACTGATTTTGCATTCCTTTTCCATTGCACCCCAAAATTTTTGCATTTATTGGCATTGATTTTGCATTCTATTTCCATTGCAACCCAATACTTTAGCATTGACTTGCATTGATTTTGAATTCTATTTCCATTGCACCCCAATACTTTTGCATTTATTTGCATTGATTTTGCATTCTATTTCCATTGCACCCCAATACTTTTGCATTTACTTTCATTGATTTTGCATTCTATTTCCATTGCACACCAATTCTTTTGCATTTATTATCATTGATTTTGCATTCTATTTCCATTGCACTCCAATACTTTTGCATTGACTTGCATTGATATTGCATTCTATTTCCATTGCACCCCAATACTTTTCCATTGACTTTCATTGATTTTGCATTCTATTTCCATTGCACCCCAATACTTTTGCATTGACTTGCATTTTTTCCATTGATTTTGCATTCGATTTCCTTTTCACCCCAATATTTTGTATTTATTTGCATTGATTTTGCATTCTATTTCCATTGCACCCCAATACTTTTGCATTGACTTGCACTGATTTTGCATTAGATTTCCATTGCACACCAATTCTTTTGGATTTGTTATCATTGTATTTGCATTCTATTTCCATTGCAACCCAATATTTTGTATTTATTTGCATTGATTTTGCATTCTATTTCCATTGCACCCCAATACTTTTGGATTTATTATCATTGTATTTGCATTCTATTTCCATTGCAACCCAATACTTTTGCATCGACTTGCATTGCTTTTCATTCTATTTCCATTGAACCCAATTACTTTTGCATTGATTTGCAATGATTTTGCATTCCATTTCCATTGCACACCAATACTTTTGCATTTATTGGCATTGATTTTGCATTCTATTTCCATTGCACCTCAATACTTTGGCATTGATTTGCATTAATTTTGCATTCTATTTCCATTGCACCCCAATACTTTTGCATTGACTTGCATTGATTTTGAATTCTATTTCCATTGCACCCCAATACTTTTGCATTTATTTGCATTGATTTTGCATTCTATTTCCATTGCACCCCAATACTTTTGCATTGACTTGCACTGATTTTGCATTCCATTTCCCTTGCACCCCAATACTTTTGCATTTATTTGCATTAGTTTTGCATTCTATTTCCACTGCACCCCAATATTTTTCATTTATTTGCACTGATTTTGCATTTGATTTCCATTGCACCCCAACACTTTTGCATTTATTAGCATTGGTTTTGCATCCTATTTCCATTGCACCCCAATACTTTTGCATTGACTTGCATTGATTTTGCATTCTATTTCCATTGCACCCCAATATTTTTCATTTATTTGCACTGATTTTGCATTTGATTTCCATTGCACCCCAACACTTTTGCATTTATTAGCATTGGTTTTGCATCCTATTTCCATTGCACCCCAATACTTTTGCATTTATTATCATTGTATTTGCATTCTATTTCCATTGCAACCCAATACTTTTGCATTGACTTGCATTGCTTTTCATTCTATTTCCATTGAACCCCAATAGTTTTGCATTGATTTTGCATTCTATTTCCATTGCACCCCAATACTTTTGCATTGACTTGCACTGATTTTGCATTCCATTTCCATTGCACCCCAAGACTTTTGCATTTATTAGCATTGGTTTTGCATCCTTTTTCCATTGCACCCCAATACTTTTGCATTGACTTGCATTGATTTGGCATTCTATTTCCATCGCACACCAATTCTTTTGCATTTATTATCATTGATTTTGCATTCTATTTCCATTGCACTCCAATACTTTTGCATTGACTTGCATTGATATTGCATTCTATTTCCATTGCACCCCAATACTTTTGCATTTACTTTCATTGATTTTGCATTCTATTTCCATTGCACCCCAATACTTTTGCATTGACTTGCACTGATTTTGCATTCTATTTCCTTTACACCGCAATACATTTGCATTGTCTTGCACTGATTTTGCATTTCTTTTCCATTGCACCCTAAAACTTTTGCATTTATTGGCATTGATTTTGCATTCTATTTCCATTGCACCCAAATAATTTTGCATTTATTTGCATTAGTTTTGCATTCTATTTCCATTGCACCCCAATACTTTTGCATTGACTTGCACTGATTTTGCATTCCTTTTCCATTGCACCCCAAAATTTTTGCATTTATTGGCATTGATTTTGCATTCTATTTCCATTGCAACCCAATACTTTAGCATTGACTTGCATTGATTTTGAATTCTATTTCCATTGCACCCCAATACTTTTGCATTTATTTGCATTGATTTTGCATTCTATTTCCATTGCACCCCAATACTTTAGCATTGACTTGCATTGATTTTGAATTCTATTTCCATTGCACCCCAATACTTTTGCATTTATTTGCATTGATTTTGCATTCTATTTCCATTGCACCCCAATACTTTTGCATTTACTTTCATTGATTTTGCATTCTATTTCCATTGCACCCCAATACTTTTGCATTGACTTGCACTGATTTTGCATTCTATTTCCTTTACACCGCAATACATTTGAATTGACTTGCACTGATTTTGCATTCCTTTTCCTAGGCACCCCAAAACTTTTGCATTTATTGGCATTGATTTTGCATTCTATTTCCATTGCACCCCAATAATTTTGCATTTATTTGCATTAGTTTTGCATTCTATTTCCATTGCACCCCAATACTTTTGCATTGACTTGCACTGATTTTGCATTCCTTTTCCATTGCACCCCAAAACTTTTGCATTTATTGGCATTGATTTTGCATTCTATTTCCATTGCAACCCAATACTTTTGCATTGACTTGCATTGATTTTGAATTCTATTTCCATTGCACCCCAATACTTTTGCATTTATTTGCATTGATTTTGCATTCTATTTCCATTGCAACCCAATACTTTTGCATTGACTTGCATTGATTTTGAATTCTATTTCCATTGCACCCCAATACTTTTGCATTGACTTGCACTGATTTTGCATTCTATTTCTTTTACACCGCAATACATTTGCATTGACTTGCACTGATTTTGCATTCCTTTTCCATTGCACCCCAAAACCTTTGCATTTATTGGCATTGATTTTGCATTCTATTTCCATTGCACCCCAATAATTTTGCATTGACTTGCACTGATTTTGCATTTCATTTCCATTGCACCCCAATACTTTTGCATTGACTTGCACTGATTTTGCATTCCTTTTCCATTGCACCCCAAAACTTTTGCATTTATTGGCATTGATTTTGCATTCTATTTCCTTTGCAACCCAATACTTTTGCATTGACTTTCATTGATTTTGCATTCTATTTCCATTGCACCCCAATACTTTTGCATTGACTTTCATTGATTTTGCATTCTATTTCCATTGCACCCCAATACTTTTGCATTGACTTGCACTGATTTTGCATTCTATTTCCTTTACACCGCAATACTTTTGCATTGACTTGCACTGATTTTGCATTCCTTTTCCATTGCACCCCAAAACTTTTCTATTTCCTTGCATTCTATTTCCATTGCACCCCAACACTTTTGTATTTACTTGCTTTGGTATTGCTTTCTATTTTCATTGCACGCCAATACTTTTGCATTGACTTGCATTGATTTGGCATTCTATTTCCATTGCACCCCAATAATCTTGCATTTTTTCCATTGATTTTGCATTCGATTTCCTTTGCACCCCAATATTTTGTATTTATTTGCATTGATTTTGCATTCTATTTCCATTGCACCCCAATACTTTTGCATTGACTTGCACTGATTTTGCATTCGATTTCCATTGCACACCAATTCTTTTGGATTTATTATCATTGTATTTGCATTCTATTTCCATTGCAACCCAATACTTTTGCATCGACTTGCATTGCTTTTCATTCTATTTCCATTGAACCCCAATACTTTTGCATTGATTTGCAATGATTTTGCATTCCATTTCCATTGCACCTCAATACTTTGGCATTTATTTGCATTAGTTTTGCATCCTTTTTCCATTGCACCCCAATACTTTTGCATTGACTTGCATTGATTTTGAATTCTATTTCCATTGCACCCCAATACTTTTGCATTTATTTGCATTGATTTTGCATTCTATTTCCATTGCACGCCAATACTTTTGCATTGACTTGCACTGATTTTGCATTCCATTTCCATTGCACCCCAATAGTTTTGCATTGACTTGCATTGATTTGGCATTCTATTTCCATCGCACACCAATTCTTTTGCATTTATTATCATTGATTTTGCATTCTATTTCCATTGCACTCCAATACTTTTCCATTGACTTGCATTGATATTGCATTCTATTTCCATTGCACCCCAATACTTTTGCATTTACTTTCTTTGATTTTGCATTCTATTTCCATTGCACCCCAATACTTTTGCATTGACTTGCACTGATTTTGCATTCTATTTCCTTTACACCCCAATACTTTTGCATTGACTTGCACTGATTTTGCATTCCATTTCCCTTGCACCCCAATACTTTTGCATTTATTTGCATTAGTTTTGCATTCTATTTCCACTGCATCCCAATATTTTTCATTTATTTGCACTGATTTTGCATTTGATTTCCATTGCACCCCAACACTTTTGCATTTATTAGCATTGGTTTTGCATCCTATTTCCATTGCACCCCAATACTTTTGCATTGACTTGCATTGATTTTGCATTCTATTTCCATTGCACCCCAATATTTTTCATTTATTTGCACTGATTTTGCATTTGATTTCCATTGCACCCCAACACTTTTGCATTTATTAGCATTGGTTTTGCATCCTATTTCCATTACACCCCAATACTTTTGCATTGACTTGCATTGATTTTGTATTCTATTTCCATTGCACCCCAATATTTTTCATTTATTTGCACTGATTTTGCATTTGATTTCCATTGCACCCCAACACTTTTGCATTTATTAGCATTGGTTTTGCATCCTATTTCCATTGCACCCCAATACTTTTGCATTTATTATCATTGTATTTGCATTCTATTTCCATTGCAACCCAATACTTTTTCATTGACTTGCATTGCTTTTCATTCTATTTCCATTGAACCCCAATAGTTTTGCATTGATTTTGCATTCTATTTCCATTGCACCCCAATACTTTTGCATTGACTTGCACTGATTTTGCATTCCATTTCCATTGCACCCCAAGACTTTTGCATTTATTAGCATTGGTTTTGCATCCTTTTTCCATTGCACCCCAATACTTTTGCATTGACTTGCATTGATTTGGCATTCTATTTCCATCGCACACCAATTCTTTTGCATTTATTATCATTGATATTGCATTCTATTTCCATTGCACTCCAATACTTTTGCATTGACTTGCATTGATATTGCATTCTATTTCCATTGCACCCCAATACTTTTGCATTTACTTTCATTGATTTTGCATTCTATTTCCATTGCACCCCAATACTTTTGCATTGACTTGCACTGATTTTGCATTCTATTTCCTTTACACCGCAATACATTTGCATTGACTTGCACTGATTTTGCATTTCTTTTCCATTGCACCCTAAAACTTTTGCATTTATTGGCATTGATTTTGCATTCTATTTCCATTGCACCCAAATAATTTTGCATTTATTTGCATTAGTTTTGCATTCTATTTCCATTGCACCCCAATACTTTTGCATTGACTTGCATTGATTTTGCATTCCATTTCCATTGCACCCCAAAACTTTTGCATTTATTGCCATTGATTTTGCATTCTATTTCCATTGCACCCCAATAATCTTGCATTTTTTCCATTGATTTTGCATTCGATTTCCTTTGCACCCCAATATTTTGTATTTATTTGCATTGATTTTGCATTCTATTTCCACTGCACCCCAATACCTTTGCATTGACTTGCACTGATTTTGCATTCGATTTCCATTGCACACCAATTCTTTTGGATTTATTATCATTGTATTTAGATTCTATTTCCATTGCAACCCAATACTTTTGCATTGACTTGCATTGATTTACATTCTATTTCCATTGAACCCCATAATTTTGCATTGATTTTGCATTCTATTTCCATTGCACCCCAATACTTTTGCATTGACTTGCACTGATTTTGCATTCCATTTCCATTGCACCCCAAGACTTTTGCATTTATTAGCATTGGTTTTGCATCCTTTTTCCATTGCACCCCAATACTTTTGCATTGACTTGCATTGATTTGGCATTCTATTTCCATTGCACACCAATTCTTTTGCATTTATTATCATTGATTTTGCATGCTATTTCCATTGCACCCCAATACTTTTGCATTGACTTGCACTGATTTTGCATTCTATTTCCTTTACACCGCAATACATTTGCATTGACTTGCACTGATTTTGCATTTCTTTTCCATTGCACCCTAAAACTTTTGCATTTATTGGCATTGATTTTGCATTCTATTTCCATTGCACCCAAATAATTTTGCATTTATTTGCATTAGTTTTGCATTCTATTTCCATTGCACCCCAATACTTTTGCATTGACTTGCACTGATTTTGTATTCCTTTTCCATTGCACCCCAAAATTTTTGCATTTATTGGCATTGATTTTGCATTCTATTTCCATTGCAACCCAATACTTTAGCATTGACTTGCATTGATTTTGAATTCTATTTCCATTGCACCCCAATACTTTTGCATTTATTTGCATTGATTTTGCATTCTATTTCCATTGCACGCCAATACTTTTGCATTTACTTTCATTGATTTTGCATTCTATTTCCATTGCACCCCAATACTTTTGCATTGACTTGCATTGATTTGGCATTCTATTTCCATTGCACCCCAATACTTTTGCATTGACTTGCACTGATTTTGCATTCCTTTTCCATTGCACCCCAAAACTTTTGCATTTATTGGCATTGATTTTGCATTCTATTTCCATTGCAACCCAATACTTTTGCATTGACTTGCATTGATTTTGAATTCTATTTCCATTGCACCCCAATACTTTTGCATTTATTTGCATTGATTTTGCATTCTATTTCCATTGCAACCCAATACTTTTGCATTGACTTGCATTGATTTTGAATTCTATTTCCATTGCACCCCAATACTTTTGCATTGACTTGCACTGATTTTGCATTCTATTTCTTTTACACCGCAATACATTTGCATTGACTTGCACTGATTTTGCATTCCTTTTCCATTGCATCCCAAAACCTTTGCATTTATTGGCATTGATTTTGCATTCTATTTCCATTGCACCCCAATACTTTTGCATTGACTTGCACTGATTTTGCATTAGATTTCCATTGCACACCAATTCTTTTGGATTTGTTATCATTGTATTTGCATTCTATTTCCATTGCAACCCAATACTTTTGCATCGACTTGCACTGATTTTGCATTCCTTTTCCATTGCACCCCAAAACTTTTGCATTTATTGGCATTGATTTTGCATTCTATTTCCATTGCACCCCAATAATTTTGCATTTATTGGCATTAGTTTTGCATTCTATTTCCATTGCAACCCAATACTTTTGCATTGACTTGCACTGATTTTGCATTCTATTTCTTTTACACCGCAAAACATTTGCATTGACTTGCACTGATTTTGCATTCCTTTTCCATTGCACCCCAAAACCTTTGCATTTATTGGCATTGATTTTGCATTCTATTTCCATTGCACCCCAATAATTTTGCATTGACTAGCACTGATTTTGCATTCCATTTCCATTGCACCCCAATACTTTTGCATTGACTTGCACTGATTTTGCATTTCTTTTCCATTGCACCCCAAAACTTTTGCATTTATTGGCATTGATTTTGCATTCTATTTCCATTGCAACCCAATACTTTTGCATTGACTTTCATTGATTTTGCGTTCTATTTCCATTGCACCCCAATACTTTTGCATTGACTTTCATTGATTTTGCATTCTATTTCCATTGCACCCCAATACTTTTGCATTGACTTGCACTGATTTTGCATTCTATTTCCTTTACACCGCAATACTTTTGCATTGACTTGCACTGATTTTGCATTCCTTTTCCATTGCACCCCAAAACTTTTCTATTTCCTTGCATTCTATTTCCATTGCACCCCAACACTTTTGTATTTAGTTGCTTTGGTATTGCTTTCTATTTTCATTGCACACCAATACTTTTGCATTGACTTGCATTGATTTTGAATTCTATTTCCATTGTACCCCAATACTTTTGCATTTATTTGCATTGATTTTGCATTCTATTTCCATTGCACATCAATTCTTTTGCATTTATTAGCATTGATTTTGCATCCTATCTCCATTGCACCCCAATACTTTTGCATTGACTTGCATTGATTTGGCATTCTATTTCCATTGCACACCAATACTTTTGCGTTTTTTATCATTGATTTTGCATTCTATTTCCATTGCACCCCAAGACTTTTGCATTTATTAGCATTGGTTTTGCATCCTTTTTCCATTGCACCCCAATACTTTTGCATTGACTTGCATTGATTTGGCATTCTATTTCCATTGCACACCAATTCTTTTGCATTTATTATCATTGATTTTGCATTCTATTTCCATTGCAACCCAATACTTTTGCATTTAATTGATTTGATTTGGCATTCTATTTCTATTGCACAAAATACTTTTGCATTGACTTGCATTGATTTTGCATTCGATTTCCATTGCACCCCAATACTTTTGCATTTACTTCCACTGATTTTGCATTCCATTTCCATTGCACCCCAAAATCTTTGCATTTATTAGCATTGGTTTTGCATCCTTTTTCCATTGCACCCCAATAGTTTTGCATTGACTTGCATTGATTAGGCATTCTATTTCCATTGCACACCTATTCTTTTGCATTTATTATCATTGATTTTGCATTCGATTTCCATTGCAACCCAATACATTTGCATTGACTTGCATTTTTCCATTGATTTTGCATTCGATTTCCTTTTCACCCCAATATTTTGTATTTATTTGCATTGATTTTGCATTCTATTTCCATTGCACCCCAATACTTTTTCATTGACTTGCACTGATTTTGCATTAGATTTCCATTGCACACCAATTCTTTTGGTCTTGTTATCATTGTATTTGCATTCTATTTCCATTGCAACCCCTATACTTTTGCATCGACTTGCATTGCTTTTCATTCTATTTCCATTGAACCCCATTACTTTTGCATTGATTTGCAATGATTTTGCATTCCATTTCCATTGCACACCAATACTTTTGCATTTATTGGCATTGATTTTGCATTCTATTTCCCTTGCACCTCAATACTTTGGCATTTATTTGCATTAGTTTTGCATTCTATTTCCATTGCACCCCAATACTTTTGCATTGACTTGCATTGATTTTGAATTCTATTTCCATTGCACCCCAATACTTTTGCATTTATTTGCATTGATTTTGCATTCTATTTCCATTGCACCCCAATACTTTTGCATTGACTTGCACTGATTTTGCATTCCATTTCCCTTGCACCCCAATACTTTTGCATTTATTTGCATTAGTTTTGCATTCTATTTCCACTGCACCCCAATATTTTTCATTTATTTGCACTGATTTTGCATTTGATTTCCATTGCACCCCAACACTTTTGCATTTATTAGCATTGGTTTTGCATCCTATTTCCATTACACCCCAATACTTTTGCATTGACTTGCATTGATTTTGCATTCTATTTCCATTGCACCCCAATATTTTTCATTTATTTGCACTGATTTTGCATTTGATTTCCATTGCACCCCAACACTTTTGCATTTATTAGCATTGGTTTTGCATCCTATTTCCATTGCACCCCAATACTTTTGCATTGACTTGCACTGATTTTGCATTCCATTTCCATTGCACCCCAAGACTTTTGCATTTATTAGCATTGGTTTTGCATCCTTTTTCCATTGCACCCCAATACTTTTGCATTGACTTGCATTGATTTGGCATTCTATTTCCATTGCACACCAATTCTTTTGCATTTATTATCATTGATTTTGCATTCTATTTCCATTGCACTCCAATACTTTTGCATTGACTTGCATTGATATTGCATTCTATTTCCATTGCACCCCAATACTTTTGCATTTACTTTCATTGATTTTGCATTCTATTTCCATTGCACCCCAATACTTTTGCATTGACTTGCACTGATTTTGCATTCTATTTCCTTTACACCGCAATACATTTGCATTGACTTGCACTGATTTTGCATTTCTTTTCCATTGCACCCTGAAACCTTTGCATTTATTGGCATTGATTTTGCATTCTATTTCCATTGCACCCAAATAATTTTGCATTTATTTGCATTAGTTTTGCATTCTATTTCCATTGCACCCCAATACTTTTGCATTGACTTGCACTGATTTTGCATTCCTTTTCCATTGCACCCCAAAATTTTTGCATTTATTGGCATTGATTTGGCATTCTATTTCCATTGCAACCCAATACTTTAGCATTGACTTGCATTGATTTTGAATTCTATTTCCATTGCACCCCAATACTTTTGCATTTATTTGCATTGATTTTGCATTCTATTTCCATTGCACCCCAATACTTTTGCATTTACTTTCATTGATTTTGCATTCTATTTCCATTGCACCCCAATACTTTTGCATTGACTTGCACTGATTTTGCATTCTATTTCCTTTACACCGCAATACATTTGCATTGACTTGCACTGATTTTGCATTCCTTTTCCATTGCACCCCAAAACTTTTGCATTTATTGGCATTGATTTTGCATTCTATTTCCATTGCACCCCAATAATTTTGCATTTATTTGCATTAGTTTTGCATTCTATTTCCATTGCACCCCAATACTTTTCCATTGACTTGCACTGATTTTGCATTCCTTTTCCATTGCACCCCAAAACTTTTGCATTTATTGGCATTGATTTTGCATTCTATTTCCATTGCAACCCAATACTTTTGCATTGACTTGCATTGATTTTGAATTCTATTTCCATTGCACCCCAATACTTTTGCATTGACTTGCACTGATTTTGCATTCTATTTCTTTTACACCGCAATACATTTGCATTGACTTGCACTGATTTTGCATTCCTTTTCCATTGCACCCCAAAACCTTTGCATTTATTGGCTTTGATTTTGCATTCTATTTCCATTGCACCCCAAAACTTTTCTATTTCCTTGCATTCTATTTCCATTGCACCCCAACACTTTTGTATTTACTTGCTTTGGTATTGCTTTCTATTTTCATTGCACGCCAATACTTTTGCATTGACTTGCATTGATTTTGCATTCGATTTCCATTGCACCCCAATACTTTTGCATTTACTTCCACTGATTTTGCATTCCATTTCCATTGCACCCCAAAATCTTTGCATTTATTAGCATTGGTTTTGCATCCTTTTTCCATTGCACCCCAATAGTTTTGCATTGACTTGCATTGATTTGGCATTCTATTTCCATTGCACACCTATTCTTTTGCATTTATTATCATTGATTTTGCATTCGATTTCCATTGCAACGCAATACATTTGCATTGACTTGCATTTTTCCATTGATTTTGCATTCGATTTCCTTTTCACCCCAATATTTTGTATTTATTTGCATTGATTTTGCATTCTATTTCCATTGCACCCCAATACTTTTTCATTGACTTGCACTGATTTTGCATTAGATTTCCATTGCACACCAATTCTTTTGGTCTTGTTATCATTGTATTTGCATTCTATTTCCATTGCAACCCCTATACTTTTGCATCGACTTGCATTGCTTTTCATTCTATTTCCATTGAACCCCATTACTTTTGCATTGATTTGCAATGATTTTGCATTCCATTTCCATTGCACACCAATACTTTTGCATTTATTGGCATTGATTTTGCATTCTATTTCCCTTGCACCTCAATACTTTGGCATTTATTTGCATTAGTTTTGCATTCTATTTCCATTGCACCCCAATACTTTTGCATTGACTTGCATTGATTTTGAATTCTATTTCCATTGCACCCCAATACTTTTGCATTTATTTGCATTGATTTTGCATTCTATTTCCATTGCACCCCAATACTTTTGCATTGACTTGCACTGATTTTGCATTCCATTTCCCTTGCACCCCAATACTTTTGCATTTATTTGCATTAGTTTTGCATTCTATTTCCACTGCACCCCAATATTTTTCATTTATTAGCATTGGTTTTGCATCCTATTTCCATTACACCCCAATACTTTTGCATTGACTTGCATTGATTTTGCATTCTATTTCCATTGCACCCCAATATTTTTCATTTATTTGCACTGATTTTGCATTTGATTTCCATTGCACCCCAACACTTTTGCATTTATTAGCATTGGTTTTGCATCCTATTTCCATTGCACCCCAATACTTTTGCATTTATTATCATTGTATTTGCATTCTATTTCCATTGCAACCCAATACTTTTGCATTGACTTGCATTGCTTTTCATTCTATTTCCATTGAACCCCAATAGTTTTGCATTGATTTTGCATTCTATTTCCATTGCACCCCAATACTTTTGCATTGACTTGCACTGATTTTGCATTCCATTTCCATTGCACCCCAAGACTTTTGCATTTATTAGCATTGGTTTTGCATCCTTTTTCCATTGCACCCCAATACTTTTGCATTGACTTGCATTGATTTGGCATTCTATTTCCATTGCACACCAATTCTTTTGCATTTATTATCATTGATTTTGCATTCTATTTCCATTGCACTCCAATACTTTTGCATTGACTTGCATTGATATTGCATTCTATTTCCATTGCACCCCAATACTTTTGCATTTACTTTCATTGATTTTGCATTCTATTTCCATTGCACCCCAATACTTTTGCATTGACCTGCACTGATTTTGCATTCTATTTCCTTTACACCGCAATACATTTGCATTGACTTGCACTGATTTTGCATTTCTTTTCCATTGCACCCTGAAACCTTTGCATTTATTGGCATTGATTTTGCATTCTATTTCCATTGCACCCAAATAATTTTGCATTTATTTGCATTAGTTTTGCATTCTATTTCCATTGCACCCCAATACTTTTGCATTGACTTGCACTGATTTTGCATTCCTTTTCCATTGCACCCCAAAATTTTTGCATTTATTGGCATTGATTTTGCATTCTATTTCCATTGCAACCCAATACTTTTGCATTTATTTGCATTGATTTTGCATTCTATTTCCATTGCACCCCAATACTTTTGCATTTATTTGCATTGATTTTGCATTCTATTTCCATTGCACCCCAATACTTTTGCATTTACTTTCATTGATTTTGCATTCTATTTCCATTGCACCCCAATACTTTTGCATTGACTTGCACTGATTTTGCATTCTATTTCCTTTACACCGCAATACATTTGCATTGACTTGCACTGATTTTGCATTCCTTTTCCATTGCACCCCAAAACTTTTGCATTTATTGGCATTGATTTTGCATTCTATTTCCATTGCACCCCAATAATTTTGCATTTATTTGCATTAGTTTTGCATTCTATTTCCATTGCACCCCAATACTTTTCCATTGACTTGCACTGATTTTGCATTCCTTTTCCATTGCACCCCAAAACTTTTGCATTTATTGGCATTGATTTTGCATTCTATTTCCATTGCAACCCAATACTTTTGCATTGACTTGCATTGATTTTGAATTCTATTTCCATTGTACCCCAATACTTTTGCATTGACTTGCACTGATTTTGCATTCTATTTCTTTTACACCGCAATACATTTGCATTGACTTGCACTGATTTTGCATTCCTTTTCCATTGCACCCCAAAACCTTTGCATTTATTGGCTTTGATTTTGCATTCTATTTCCATTGCACCCCAAAACTTTTCTATTTCCTTGCATTCTATTTCCATTGCACCCCAACACTTTTGTATTTACCTGCTTTGGTATTGCTTTCTATTTTCATTGCACGCCAATACTTTTGCATTGACTTGCATTGATTTGGCATTCTATTTCCATTGCACCCCAATAATCTTGCATTTTTTCCATTGATTTTGCATTCGATTTCCTTTGCACCCCAATATTTTGTATTTATTTGCATTGATTTTGCATTCTATTTCCATTGCACCCCAATACTTTTGCATTGACTTGCACTGATTTTGCATTCGATTTCCATTGCACACCAATTCTTTTGGATTTATTATCATTGTATTTGCATTCTATTTCCATTGCAACCCAATACTTTTGCATCGACTTGCATTGCTTTTCATTCTATTTCCATTGAACCCCAATACTTTTGCATTGATTTGCAATGATTTTGCATTCCATTTCCATTGCACCTCAATACTTTGGCATTTATTTGCATTAGTTTTGCATCCTTTTTCCATTGCACCCCAATACTTTTGCATTGACTTGCATTGATTTTGAATTCTATTTCCATTGCACCCCAATACTTTTGCATTTATTTGCATTGATTTTGCATTCTATTTCCATTGCACGCCAATACTTTTGCATTGACTTGCACTGATTTTGCATTCCATTTCCATTGCACCCCAAGACTTTTGCATTAATTTGCATTGGTTTTGCATCCTTTTTCCATTGCACCCCAATACTTTTGCATTGACTTGCATTGATTTGGCATTCTATTTCCATTGCACCCCAATACTTTTGCATTTATTTGCATTAGTTTTGCATTCTATTTCCACTGCACCCCAATATTTTTCATTTATTTGCACTGATTTTGCATTTGATTTCCATTGCACCCCAACACTTTTGCATTTATTAGCATTGGTTTTGCATCCTATTTCCATTGCACCCCAATACTTTTGCATTGACTTGCATTGATTTTGCATTCTATTTCCATTGCACCCCAATATTTTTCATTTATTTGCACTGATTTTGCATTTGATTTCCATTGCACCCCAACACTTTTGCATTTATTAGCATTGGTTTTGCATCCTATTTCCATTACACCCCAATACTTTTGCATTGACTTGCATTGATTTTGCATTCTATTTCCATTGCACCCCAATATTTTTCATTTATTTGCACTGATTTTGCATTTGATTTCCATTGCACCCCAACACTTTTGCATTTATTAGCATTGGTTTTGCATCCTATTTCCATTGCACCCCAATACTTTTGCATTGACTTGCATTGATTTGGCATTTTTCAGCCCTTGCAAGGCGACTCAATAGATTTACATTCTATTTCCATTGCACTCCAGTATTTTTTCATTTACTTGCATTCATTTTGCATGCTATTTCCATGGCATCCCAATACTTTTGCATTTATTATCATTGAGTTTGCATTCTATTTCCATTGTAACAACCCAATACTTTTGCATTGACTTGCATTGATTTTGCATTCTATTTCCATTGCACCCCAATACTTTTGCATTTACTTCCATTGATTTTGCATTCTATTTCCATTGCACCCCAATACTTTTGCGTTGACTTGCACTGATTTTGCATTTTTTTTCCTTTATACCGCAATACATTTGCATTGACTTGCACTGATTTTGCATTCCTTTTCCATTGCACCCCAAAACTGTTGCATTTATTGGCATTGATTTGGCATTCTATTTCCATTGCACCCCAATAATTTTGCATTTATTTGCATTAGTTTTGCATTCTATTTCCATTGCACCCCAATATTTTTCTTTTATTTGCACTGATTTTGCATTTGATTTCCATTGTACCCCAACACTTTTGCATTTATTAGCATTGGTTTTGCATCCTATTTCCATTGCACCCCAATACTTTTGCATTGACTTGCATTGATTTGGCATTCTATTTCCATTGCACACCAATTCTTTTGCATTGACTTGCACTGATTTTGCATTCCATTTCCATTGCACCCCAAAATCTTTGCATTTATTAGCATTGGTTTTGCATCCTTTTTCCATTGCACCCCAATAGTTTTGCATTGACTTGCACTGATTTGGCATTCTATTTCCATTGCACACCAATTCTTTTGCATTTATTATCATTGATTTTGCATTCTATTTCCATTGCAACCCAATACTTTTGCATTGACTTGCATTGATTTTGCATTCTATTTGCATGCACAACAATACTTTTGCATTTATTTGCATTGATTTTGCATTCTATTTCCATTGGACCCCAATACTTTTGCATCGACTTGCACTGATTTTGCATTCTATTTCCATTGCACACCAATTCTTTTGCATTCATTATCATTGATTTTGCATTCTATTTCCATTGCAACTCAATACATTTGCATTGACTTGCATTGATTTACATTCTATTTCCATTGCACCCCAATACTTTTGCATTGACTTGCACTGATTTTGCATTCTATTTCCTTTACACCGCAATACACTTGCATTGACTTGCATTGATTTTGAATTCTATTTCCATTGCACCCCAATACTTTTGCATTGACTTGCACTGATTTTGCATTCTATTTGCTTTACACCGCAACACATTTGCATTGACTTGCACTGATTTTGCATTCCATTTCCATTGCACCCCAAAACTTTTGCATTTATTGGCATTGATTTTGCATTCTATTTCCATTGCACCCCAATAATTTATTGCATTAACTTGCATTGATTTTGCATGCTATTTCCATGCCACCCCAATAATTTTGCATTTATTGGCATTGATTTTGCTTTCTATTTCCATTGCACCCCAATATTTTTGCATTTACTTGCATTGATTTCGCATGCTATTTCCATGGCACCCCAATACTTTTGCATTTATTTGCAGTGGTTTTGCATTCTATTTCCATTGCACCCCAATACTTTTGCATTGACTTGCACTGATTTTGCATTTGATTCCATTGCACCCCAACACATTTCCATTTATTAGCTTTGGTTTTGCATTATATTTCCATTGCACCCCAATACTTTTGCATTGACTTGCATTGATTTGGCATTCTATTTCCATTGCACACCAATTCTTTTGCATTTATGCATTTATTACCATTGATTTTGCATTATATTTCCATTGCAACCCAATACATTTGCATTGACTTGCATTGATTTACATTCTATTTCTATTGCACCCCGATATTTTTGCATTTACTTGTATTGATTTTGCATGCTATTTCCATGGCACCCCAATACTTTTGCATTTATTTGCATTAGTTTTGCATTCTATTTCCATTGCACCCCAACACTTTTGCATTGACTTGCATTGATTTTGAATTCTATATCCATTGCACCCTAATATTTTGCATTTATTTGCATTGATTTTGCATTCTATTTCCATTGCACCCCAATACTTTTGCATTCACTTACACTGATTTTGCATTTCATTTCCATTGCACCCCAAAATCTTTGCATTTATTAGCATTGGTTTTGCAACCTTTTTCCATTGCACCCCAATAGTTTTGCATTGACTTGCTTTGATTTGGCATTGTATTTCCATTGCACACCAATTCTTTTGCATTTATTATCAATGATTTTGCATTCTATTTCAATTGCAACCCAATACTTTTGCATTGACTTGCATTGATTTCGCATTCTATTTGCATGCACCACAATACTTTTCCATTTATTTGCATTGATTTTGCATTCTATTTCCATTGCACCCCAATAATTTTGCATTTTTTCCATTGATTTTGCATTCGATTTCCTTTGCACACCAATATTTTGCATTTATTTGCATTGATTTTGCATTCTATTTCCATTGCACCTCAATACTTTTGCATTGACTTGCACTGATTTTGCATTTGATTTCCATTGCACACCAATTCTTTTGCATTTATTATCATTGATTTTGCATTCTATTTCCTAGGCCTGGGTAACAACGCAATAATTTGTTTCTAAAATCGATTTGTAATTGGGGTGTTTTTTTGTTTCGATATTTAAAATAATTACAAAATTTTCCCTAAAAAAAGTTCGGTATTTACGTAAATATTTCGTAAATATTTACGAATCGATTCGTTAAGATGGCGGACCCCCGCACATGCGCAAACCACTTCCGAAGCTTCGTTATTGGCGCGGGGGCCGATTCGTTAAGGTTATAACGAATCGATTCGTTAAGATGGCGGACGCGATTTCCGCATGTGCAAAAATGACCCCCGAAACTTCGTTATTAAATACGAATCGATTCGCTATTAAAATAATAATGAATCGATTCGTTAAAATGGCGGACGCGATTGCGCAATGCTAAATGCTCTATAAACAAAATCATTTCATAAAATAAATCAAATAAAATAATCAAATAGAACAAGATATTAAGATATTAAATAAAAAAGTAATAAGATAAAGTAGCCAAAACTGAGTCAATTTAATAATATAATGAAATAAACAATAATATAATAATGAAATTTAAATAAATAAAATATAAATAATAATTAATAATAATAATAATAAATAATATAAAATTATATAATATATACAATACAATATAAAATAAAATAATATAATATAATAATATATTATTATATAAATGAAATAAATAATAATATAAATATTTAAATAAAATATAATTAAATTTATAAAATATTTATAAAATATAATTATAAATAATAATAAAAATAATATATAAAATTAAATTATAAATTATTAATATATAAAAATAATATTATAAAAACTTAGAAAGTAAATATAAGAAATAAATAAAGAAAAAGTAACAAAAAGTAACAGAAATTGCACTTTGAAAAAACTCTGAAAATTATCTGGGAAGTATTGCATACATACTAATTTCTGTAGCAGTATTGCAAGTTAAGTAAGAAGGACCAACTTCACATTTGGGTGGTGTATCTTAATGTGCATCCTTAGCCCTGTTGTGGCAAGATGCCTCATATCTTTTCCTCTGCTGACGCTCACACCGCAATGCCTGCAAACTGCCAAAGTGGCCCTCTCATTATGGACGTTGTAATGATCCCATAGGAGCGATCTCGGCCTACCCCTACTAGGCACTTCAGATGTACTCATGCTCGTGTTTGGACTGTCGGTGTTTGTGGAAGGGAGTATAATTGTTGGTTGTTTCTGTAGCTCGCCCTCCATCAGCATGCAGTCCTTGTCTTGATCACTAATTCCTGTGGTGGAAGCACATTCTATCTTGTCTTCCTCCCATTCCTCTGACATGTCCGCCTCCTCGCCCTCCTCTTCATAACAAGTAGTATCAGAGGTAGTTGGAAGGACATCAGGATCTGAACGTAGAGTCTTTTGAACTGATGAAGAAGAAGGTTCTGCCATCTCACAGCTGGTTGAAGCATCTGTGGGTGTTTCAATAACCATCTCGTTGGATGAATGTTCCCTTCTTGTCAATGTGTTCATCTTCAGTCCCCTGCCTTTCTTCGGTATTCGCGATAGCACTTGGCCCTTGCGACTAGCAAAGCCGGGAAGGAAGCGTTTCATCACACTGGTTGGAACTACACAAATAATGAGCAAAAGGACCGCACTGGTTGGAACTACACAAATGAGCGAGCACTGTATTATAGCACTTTGTGTTGGCAAAAAGAGCGCACTGGTTGGAACTACACAAATGACAAACGCACACACAGCCACCGAAGACTCTTTTATTTTTTTGGAATATTTTTTGTATTTTTTAAAGAATAAAACACAGGTATTTTTAGAAAATATTCAGAAATGGAAAATTAACCAAAAACTGGCCCTGATGTAGACCTAACACAGGCAGGAGACAGGGCAATCGAGAGCACACACCAACAGGAGACTCTTTTCTTTTTTTGGAATATTTTTTGTATTTTTTAAAGAATAAAACACAGGTATTTTTAGAAAATGTTCAGAAATGGAAAATTAACCAAAAACTGGCCCTGATGTAGACCTAACACAGGCAGGAGACAGGGCAATCGAGAGCACACACCAACAGGAGACTCTTTTCTTTTTTTGGAATATTTTTTGTATTTTTTAAAGAATAAAACACAGGTATTTTTAGAAAATGTTCAGAAATGGAAAATTAACCAAAAACTGGCCCTGATGTAGACCTAACACAGGCAGGAGACAGGGCAATCGAGAGCACACACCAACAGGAGACTCTTTTCTTTTTTTGGAATATTTTTTGTATTTTTTTAAGAATAAAACACAGGTATTTTTAGAAAATGTTCAGAAATGGAAAATTAACCAAAAACTGGCCCTGATGTAGACCTAACACAGGCAGGAGACAGGGCAATCGAGAGCACAAACCAACAGAAGACTCTTTTATTTTTTTAGAATATTTTTTGTATTTTTTTAAAGAATAAAACACAGGTATTTTTAAAAAATATTCAAAAATGGAAAATTAACCAAAAACTGGCCCTGATGTAGACCTAACACAGGCAGGAGACAGGGCAATCAAGAGCGCAAACCAACAGAAGACTCTTTTCTTTTTTTAGAATATTTTTTGTATTTTTTTTAAGAATAAAACACAGGTATTTTTAAAAAATATTCAAAAATGGAAAATTAACCAAAAACTGGCCCTGATGTAGACCTAACACAGGCAGGAGACAGGGCAATCGAGAGCACAAACCAACAGGAGACTCCTTTCTTTTTTTAGAATATTCTTTGTATTTTTTTAAGAATAAAACACAGGTATTTTTAAAAAATGTTCAAAAATGGAAAATTAACCAAAAACTGGCCCTCATGTAGACCTAACACAGGCAGGAGACAGGGCAATCGAGAGCACAAACCAACAGAAGACTCTTTTCTTTTTTTAGAATATTTTTTGTATTTTTTTTAAGAATAAAACACAGGTATTTTTAAAAAATATTCAAAAATGGAAAATTAACCAAAAACTGGCCCTGATGTAGACCTAACACAGGCAGGAGACAGGGCAATCGAGAGCACAAACCAACAGGAGACTCTTTTCTTTTTTTAGATTTTTTTTTTGTATTTTTTAAAGAATAAAACACAGGTATTTTTAAAAAATATTCAAAAATGGAAAATTAACCAAAAACTGGCCCTGATGTAGACCTAACACAGGCAGGAGACAGGGCAAACGAGAGCACAAACCAACAGAAGACTCTTTTATTTTTTTAGAATATTTTTTGTATTTTTTTTTAAGAATAAAACACAGGTATTTTTAAAAAATATTCAAAAATGGAAAATTAACCAAAAACTGGCCCTGATGTAGACCTAACACAGGCAGGAGACAGGGCAATCGAGAGCACAAACCAACAGGAGACTCTTTTCCTTTTTTAGAATATTTTTTGTATTTTTTTTAAGAATAAAACACAGGTATTTTTAAAAAATATTCAAAAATGGAAAATTAACCAAAAACTGGCCCTGATGTAGACCTAACACAGGCAGGAGACAGGGCAATCGAGAGCACAAACCAACAGGAGACTCTTTTCCTTTTTTAGAATATTTTTTGTATTTTTTTTAAGAATAAAACACAGGTATTTTAAAAAAATATTCAAAAATGGAAAATTAACCAAAAACTGACAGGGCAATCGAGAGCACACACAGAAGAGTCTTTTCCAACGAAGCCAACCCAATGCAAGTCTTTTTCCTACCCAAGCCAAGCCAAGCCAACCCAAAGCAAGCACAAGCAGCCCTCCCGGACCTCTCTCCTCCCTCGCCTCCGCGCAACAAATGAGCTCCGCGGCCACGCGGAGCCGCTTTTAAAGGCCTTGCCGGCCAATCAGACACTGCCACGGTGCACTGCTTGCTTGCTGATTGGCTCCAGCCTCCCAGGGCACCAGCAGCATCCTCCATCCCATTTCCGAAACGGGCGGAAGCTCGTTAAAAGTATGGGGGATGCCGTTTCGTTATTTTTAAACCCTTCCGGGTTTGAAAATGTGTTTTTTAATCGTTTCGTAATTGCTAAAAATAACGAATATTTAACGAATTACAAAATTAACGAACGAAACCGCCCAGGCCTACTATTTCCATTGCAACCCAATACTTTTGCATTGACTTGCATTGCTTTTCATTCTATTTCCATTGCACCTCAATAGTTTTGCATTTATTTGCATTAGTTTTGCATTCTATTTCCATTGCACCCCAATACTTTTGCATTGACTTGCATTGATTTTGCATTCTATTTCCATTGCACCCCAATATTTTGCATTCATTTGCATTGGTTTTGCATCCTATCTCCATTGCACCCCAATACGTTTGCATTGACTTGCATTGATTTGGCATTCTATTTCCATTGCACACCAATTCTTTTGCATTTATTATCATTGATTTTGCATTCTATTTCCATTGCAACCCAATACATTTGCATTGATTTGCAATGATTTACATTCTATTTCCATTGCACCCCAATATTTTTGCATTTACTTGCATTGATTTTGCATGCTATTTCCATGGCACCCCAATACTTTTGCAATTATTTGCATTAGTTTTACATTCTATTTCCATTGCACCCCAATACTTTTGCATTGACTTGCATTGATTTTGAATTCTATTTCCATTGCACCCCAATACTTTTGCATTTATTTGCATTGATTTTGCATTCTATTTCCATTGCACATCAATTCTTTTGCATTTATTAGCATTGATTTTGCATCCTATCTCCATTGCACCCCAATACTTTTGCATTGACTTGCATTGATTTGGCATTCTATTTCCATTGCACACCAATACTTTTGCGTTTTTTATCATTGATTTTGCATTCTATTTCCATTGCACCCGAAGACTTTTGCATTTATTAGCATTGGTTTTGCATCCTTTTTCCATTGCACCCCAATACTTTTGCATTGACTTGCATTGATTTGGCATTCTATTTCCATTGCACACCAATTCTTTTGCATTTATTATCATTGATTTTGCATTCTATTTCCATTGCAACCCAATACTTTTGCATTTAATTGATTTGATTTGGCATTCTATTTCTATTGCAACCCAATATTTTTCATTTAATTGCATTGATTTGGCATTCTATTTCCATTGCACCCCAATACTTTTGCATTTACTTCCACTGATTTTGCATTCCATTTCCATTGCACCCCAAAATCTTTGCATTTATTAGCATTGGTTTTGCATCCTTTTTCCATTGCACCCCAATACTTTTGCATTGACTTGCATTGATTTGGCATTCTATTTCCATTGCACACCAATTCTTTTGCATTTATTATCATTGATTTTGCATTCTATTTCCATTGCAACCCAATATTTTTCATTTAATTGCATTGATTTGGCATTCTATTTCCATTGCACCCCAATACTTTTGCATTTACTTCCACTGATTTTGCATTCCATTTCCATTGCACCCCAAAATCTTTGCATTTATTAGCATTGGTTTTGCATCCTTTTTCCATTACACCCCAATGCTTTTGCATTGACTTGCTTTGGTTTTGCTTTCTGTTTCCATTGCATCCTAATACTTTTGCATTGACTTGCATTGATTTGGCATTCTATTTCCATTGCACCCCAATACTTTTGCATTGACTTGCACTGATTTTCTCATTCTATTTCCATTGCACCCCAATACTTTTGCATTGATTTGCATTGATCTTGCATTCTATTTCCATTGCACCCCAAAACTTTTGCATTTATTAGCATTGGTTTTGCATCCTATTTCCATTGCACCCCAATACTTTTGCATTGACTTGCATTGATTTGGCATTCTATTTCCATTGCACACCAATTCTTTTGCATTTATTACCATTGATTTTGCATTCTATTTCCATTGCAACCCAATACTTTTGCATTGACTTGCATTGATTTTGCATTCTATTTCCATTGCACCCCAATACTTTTGCATTGACTTGCATTGATTTTGCATGCTATTTCCATGGCACCACAATACTTTTGCATTTATTTGCAGTGGTTTTGCATTCTATTTCCATTGCACCTCAATACTTTTGCATTTATTTGCATTGATTTACTATTCTATTTTCATTGCACCCAATACTTTTGCATTGACTTGCATTGATTTTGCATTTTATTTTCCATTGCACCCCTAAACTTTTGCATCGACCTGCATTGGTTTTGCATTCTATTTCCATGGCACCCCCATACTTTTGCATTTATTTGCAGTGGTTTTGCATTCTATTTCCATGGCACCACAATACTTTTGCATTTATTTGCAGTGGATTTGCATTCTGTTTCCATTGCACCCTAAGACTTTTGCATTTATTTGCATTGATTTGGCATTCTATTTCCATTGCACCCCAATACTTTTGCATTGACTTGCATTGATTTGGCATTCTATTTCCATTGCACCCCAATACGTTTGCATTGACTTGCACTGATTTGGTATTCTATTTCCATTGCACCCCAACACTTTTCTATTTCCTTGCATTCTATTTCCATTGCACCCCAACACTTTTGTATTTACTTGCTTTGGTA
Source organism: Anolis sagrei (assembly GCF_037176765.1). NCBI lineage: Eukaryota > Metazoa > Chordata > Lepidosauria > Squamata > Anolidae > Anolis > Anolis sagrei. Next base: position 66,041,184 of record NC_090034.1, read on the forward strand.
TTGCTTTCTATTTTCATTGCACACCAATACTTTTGCATTGACTTGCATTGATTTGGCATTCTATTTCCATTGCACACCAATTCTTTTGCATTTATCATCATTGATTTTGCATTCTATTTCCATTGCACCCCAATACTTTTGCACTGATTTGCATTGATTTTGCATTCGATTTCCATTACACCCCAATGCTTTTGCATTGACTTGCTTTGGTTTTGCTTTCTATTTTCATTGCATCCCAATACTTTTGCATTGACTTGCATTGATTTGACATTCTATTTCCATTGCACCCCAATACTTTTGCATTGACTTGCACTGATTTTCTCATTCTATTTCCATTGCACCCCAATACTTTTGCATTGACTTGCACTGATTTTCTCATTCTATTTCCATTGCACCCCAATACTTTTGCATTGATTTGCATTGGTTTTGCATCCTATTTCCATTGCACCCCAATACTTTTGCATTGACTTGCATTGATTTGGCATTCTATTTCCATTGCACACCAATTCTTTTGCATTTATTACCATTGATTTTGCATTCTATTTCCATTGCACCCCAATACTTTTGCATTGACTTGCATTGATTTGGCATTCTATTTCCATTTCACACCAATTCTTTTGCATTTATTATCATTGATTTTGCATTCTATTTCCATTGCAACCCAATATTTTTCATTTAATTGCATTGATTTGGCATTCTATTTCCATTGCACCCCAATACTTTTGCATTTACTTCCACTGATTTTTCATTCCATTTCCATTGCACCCCAAAATCTTTGCATTTATTAGCATTGGTTTTGCATCCTTTTTCCATTACACCCCAATGCTTTTGCATTGACTTGCTTTGGTTTTGCTTTCTGTTTCCATTGCATCCTAATACTTTTGCATTGACTTGCATTGATTTGGCATTCTATTTCCATTGCACCCCAATACTTTTGCATTGACTTGCACTGATTTTCTCATTCTATTTCCATTGCACCCCAATACTTTTGCATTGATTTGCATTGATCTTGCATTCTATTTCCATTGCACCCCAAAACCTTTGCATTTATTAGCATTGGTTTTGCATCCTATTTCCATTGCACCCCAATACTTTTGCATTGACTTGCATTGATTTTGCATTCTATTTCCATTGCAACCCAATACTTTTGCATTGACTTGCATTGATTTTGCATTCTATTTCCATTGCACCCCAATACTTTTGCATTGACTTGCATTGATTTTGCATGCTATTTCCATGGCACCACAATACTTTTGCATTTATTTGCAGTGGTTTTGCATTCTATTTCCATTGCACCTCAATACTTTTGCATTTATTTGCATTGATTTACTATTCTATTTTCATTGCACCCAATACTTTTGCATTGACTTGCATTGATTTTGCATTTTATTTTCCATTGCACCCCTAAACTTTTGCATCGACCTGCATTGGTTTTGCATTCTATTTCCATGGCACCCCCATACTTTTGCATTTATTTGCAGTGGTTTTGCATTCTATTTCCATGGCACCACAATACTTTTGCATTTATTTGCAGTGGATTTGCATTCTGTTTCCATTGCACCCTAAGACTTTTGCATTTATTTGCATTGATTTGGCATTCTATTTCCATTGCACCCCAATACTTTTGCATTGACTTGCATTGATTTGGCATTCTATTTCCATTGCACCCCAATACTTTTGCATTGACTTGCACTGATTTGGTATTCTATTTCCATTGCACCCCAACACTTTTCTATTTCCTTGCATTCTATTTCCATTGCACCCCAACACTTTTGTATTTACTTGCTTTGGTATTGCTTTCTATTTTCATTGCACACCAATACTTTTGCATTGACTTGCATTGATTTGGCATTCTATTTCCATTGCACACCAATTCTTTTGCATTTATCATCATTGATTTTGCATTCTATTTCCATTGCACCCCAATACTTTTGCACTGATTTGCATTGATTTTGCATTCGATTTCCATTACACCCCAATGCTTTTGCATTGACTTGCTTTGGTTTTGCTTTCTATTTTCATTGCATCCCGATACTTTTGCATTGACTTGCATTGATTTGACATTCTATTTCCATTGCACCCCAATACTTTTGCATTGACTTGCACTGATTTTCTCATTCTATTTCCATTGCACCCCAATACTTTTGCATTGACTTGCACTGATTTTCTCATTCTATTTCCATTGCACCCCAATACTTTTGCATTGATTTGCATTGGTTTTGCATCCTATTTCCATTGCACCCCAATACTTTTGCATTGACTTGCATTGATTTGGCATTCTATTTCCATTGCACACCAATTCTTTTGCATTTATTACCATTGATTTCGCATTCTATTTCCATTGCAACCCAATACTTTTGCAGTGACTTGAATTGATCTTGCATTCTATTTCCATTGCACCCCAATACTTTTGCATTGATTTGCATTGATTTTGCATTTGATTTCCATTGCACCCCAATGATTTTGCATTTATTGGCATTGATTTTGCATTCTATTTCCATTGCACCCCTAAACTTTTGCATCGACCTGCATTGGTTTTGCATTCTATTTCCATGCACCCCAATACTTATGCATTTATTTGCAGTGGATTTGCATTCTGTTTCCATTGCACCCTAAGACTTTTACATTTATTTGCATTGATTTGGCATTCTATTTCCATTGCACCCCCATACTTTTGCATTGACTTGCATTGATTTGGCATTCTATTTCCATTGCACCCCAATACTTTTGCATTGACTTGCACTGATTTGGTATTCTATTTCCATTGCACCCCAACACTTTTCTATTTCCTTGCATTCTATTTCCATTGCACCCCAACACTTTTGTATTTACTTGCTTTGGTATTCCTTTCTATTTTCATTGCACACCAATACTTTTGCATTGACTTGCATTGATTTGGCATTCTATTTTCATTGCACACCAATTCTTTTGCATTTATCATCATTGATTTTGCATTCTATTTCCATTGCACCCCAACACTTTTGTATTTACTTGCTTTGGTATTGCTTTCTATTTTCATTGCACACCAATACTTTTGCATTTATTTGCGTTAGTTTTGCATTCTATTTCCATTGCACACCAATTCTTTTGCATTTATCATCATTGATTTTGCATTCTATTTACATTGCACCCCAATACTTTTGCATTTATTGGCATTGATTTTGCATTCTATTTCCATTGCACCCCAATACTTTTGCATTGACTTGCATTGATTTTGCATGCTATTTCCATTGCACCCCAATACTTTTGCATTGGTTTGCATTTATTTTGCATTCGATTTCCATATCACCCCAATACTTTTGCATTTATTTGCATTGATTTTGCATTCTATTTCCATTGCACCCCAACACTTTTCTATTTCCTTGCATTCTATTTCCATTGCACCCCAACACTTTTGTATTTACTTGCTTTGGTATTGCTTTCTATTTTCATTGCACACCAATACTTTTGCATTGACTTGCATTGATTTTGCATTCTATTTCCATTGCACACCAATTCTTTTGCATTTATCATCATTGATTTTGCATTCTATTTCCATGGCACCCCAATACTTTTGCATTGATTTGCATTGATTTTGCATTCGATTTCCATTACACCCCAATGCTTTTGCATTGACTTGCTTTGGTTTTGCTTTCGATTTCCATTGCATCACAATACTTTTGCATTGACTTGCATTGATTTGGCATTCTATTTCCATTGCACCCCAATACTTTTGCATTGACTTGCACTGATTTTCTCATTCTTTTTCCATTGCACCCCAAAACTTTTGCATTGACTTGCATTGATTTGGCATTCTATTTCCATTGCACACCAATTCTTTTGCATTTATTACCATTGATTTTGCATTCTATTTCCATTGCAACCCAATACTTTTTCATTTAATTGCATTGATTTTGCATGCTATTTCCATTGCACCCCAATACTTTTGCATTGATTTGCATTTATTTTGCATTTGATTTCCATTGCACCCCAATGATTTTGCATTTATTGGCATTGATTTTGCATTCTATTTCCATTGCACCTCAAGACTTTTGCATTTATTTGCATTGATTTTGCATTCTATTTCCATTGTACCCCAATAATTTTGCATTTTTTCCCATTGATTTTGCATTCTATTTCCATTGCACCCCAATACTTTTGCATTTAATTGATCTGATTTGGCATTCTATTTCCATTGCACCCGAATACTTTTGCATTGACTTGCATTGATTTGGCATTCTATTTCCATTGCACCCCAATACTTTTGCATTGACTTGCATTGATTTTGCATTCTATTTCCATTACAACCCAATACTTTTGCATTGACTTGCATTGATTTTGCATTCTATTTCCATTGCACCCCAATACTTTTGCATTGACTTGCATTGATTTTGCGTTCTATTTCCAATGCACCCCAGTACTTTTGCATTGTTTTGCATTGATTTTGCATTCTATTTCCATTGCACCCCAATACTTTTGCATTGACTTGCATTGTTTTTGCATTCTATTTCCATTACAACCCAATACTTTTGCATTGACTTGCATTGATTTGGCATTCTATTTCCATTGCACCCCAATACTTTTGCATTGACTTGCATTGATTTTGCATTCTATTTCCTTTACAACCCAATACTTTTGCATTGACTTGCATTGATTTTGCATTCTATTTCCATTGCACCCCAATACTTTTTCATTTATTTGCATTGATTTTGCATTGCACCCGAATACTTTTGCATTGACTTGCATTAATTTGGCATTCTATTTCCATTGCACCCCAATACTTTTGCATTTACTTACTCTTATGCTGCAGAAGAGATTCAAGACAGCAATCTGGGAAACCAGCTTGAAATCATCTGGATAAGAATCAAGGGAACTGGGACTCAAAAAGATGTCGTTGTAGGCGTCTACTACAGACCCCCAAGCCAGAAGGAAGAACTTGATGAAGTCTTCTGCCAACAGTTGACCAAACAGGCACAGAGAAGAGATGTAGTAGTCATGGGCGATTTCAACTATCCCGATATTTGCTGGAAAACAAACTCGGCCAAGAGTACAAGGTCCAACAAATTCCTCGCTTGCCTTGCAGACAATTTCATGGTCCAGAAGGTAGAAGAGGCAACAAGGGGACTGGCTACTCTTGATCTCATCCTAACAAATGCGGAGGACCTGATCGATGCGGTCAAAGTGGTAGGATCCTTAGGGGCAAGTGACCATGTGCTCCTGCAATTTGAGGTAGAAAGGAAGGCCAAAACTAAGACAAGTCAAACCCGCATTTTGGACTTTAGGAGAGCTGATTTCCAAAAAATGAAGGAAACGCTGAGCAGCATTCCATGGACACAAATACTAAAAGACAAGGGAGTTACGGATGAATGGGAATTTCTCAAGAGTGAAATACTCAAGGCGCAATTGCAAACCGTGCCAACAAAGAGAAAAAATAGGACAAGTGCAAAGAAGCCAGAATGGATGTCCAAAGAACTTCTAACTGTGCTAAGACACAAAAGAGACATGCACAAGAAGTGGAAAAAGGGAGAAATCACCAAAGAAGAATTCAAACAAATAGCCAACACCTGTAGGGAAAAGGTCCGCAAGGCTAAAGCAAAAAACGAGCTCAGACTTGCCAGGGACATTAAAAACAATAAAAAGGGCTTCTATTCTTATGTCAGTAGAAAAAGGAAAAACAAGGAGGCGATAGGACCTCTTCGAGGAGAAGATGGGGCAATGCTGACAGGGGATAGGGAAAAGGCAGAACTACTTAATGCCTTCTTTGCCTCGGTCTTCTCACAAAAAGAGAGTCTTCAACCTCAGCAAGATGGAGTGGATGAGGGATTGGAGGACATCCAACCCCAAATTGGGAAAGAAGTCGTCCAGGAATACCTGGCCGCTCTTAATGAGTTCAAGTCCCCAGGGCCAGATCAACTACACCCCAGAGTATTGAAGGAACTAGCGGAAGTCATTTCGGAAGCATTGGCAACTATCTTTGAGAGTTCTTGGAGAACGGGAGAAGTTCCAGCAGATTGGAGGAGGGCCAATGTGGTCCCAATCTTCAAGAAGGGAAAAAAGGATGACCCAAACAACTACCGTCCGGTCAGCCTCACGTTGATACCGGGCAAGATTCTGGAAAAGATTGTTAAGGAAGCGGTCTGCAAACACTTAGAAACAAATGCAGTCATCGCTAATAGTCAACATGGATTTATCAAAAACAAGTCATGCCAGACTAATCTGATCTCTTTCTTCGATAGAGCTACAAGCTGGGTAGATGCGGGGAATGCCGTGGATGTAGCGTACCTGGATTTCAGTAAGGCCTTCGACAAGTTCCCCCATGACCTTCTGGCAAGGAAACTAGTCCAATGTGGGCTAGGCAAAACTACGGTGAGGTGGATCTGGAATTGGTTAAGTGGACGAACACAGAGAGTGCTCACTAATGCTTCCTCTTCATCTTGGAAAGAAGTGACAAGTGGAGTGCCGCAGGGTTCCGTCCTGGGCCCGGTCCTGTTCAACATCTTTATTAATGACTTAGATGAAGGGCTAGAAGGCATGATCATCAAGTTTGCAGACGACACTAAATTGGGAGGGATAGCCAATAGTCCAGAGGACAGGAGCAGGATTCAAAACGATCTTGACAGATTAGAGAGATGGGCCAAAACTAACAAAATGAAGTTCAACAGTGACAAATGCAAGATACTCCACTTTGGCAGAAAAAAATGAAATGCAAAGATACAGAATGGGGGACAATGCCTGGCTCGAGAGCAGTACGTGTGAAAAAGATCTTGGAGTCCTCGTGGACAACAAGTTAAACATGAGCCAACAATGTGATGTGGCGGCAAAAAAAGCCAATGGGATTTTGGCCTGCATCAATAGGAGCATAGTGTCTAGATCTAAGGAAGTAATGCTACCCCTCTATTCTGCTTTGGTTAGACCACATCTGGAATATTGTGTCCAATTCTGGGCACCACAATTCAAGAGAGATATAGACAAGCTGGAATGTGTCCAGAGGAGGGCGACTAAAATGATCAAGGGTCTGGAGAACAAGCCCTATGAGGAGCGGCTTAGGGAACTGGGCATGTTTAGCCTGAAGAAGAGAAGGCTGAGAGGAGATATGATAGCCATGTATAAATATGTGAGAGGAAGCCACAGGGAGGAGGGAGCAAGCTTGTTTTCTGCTTCCTTGGAGATTAGGACGCGGAACAATGGCTTCAAACTACAAGAGAGGAGATTCCATCTGAACATTAGGAAGAACTTCCTGACTGTGAGAGCCGTTCAGCAGTGGAACTCTCTGCCCCAGAGTGTGGTGGAGGCTCCTTCTTTGGAAGCTTTTAAGCAGAGGCTGGATGGCCATTTGTCAGGGTTGATTTGAATGCAATATTCCTGCTTCTTGGCAGGGGGTTGGACTGGATGGCCCATGAGGTCTCTTCCAACTCTTTGATTCTATGATTCTATGATTCTACACAATAAACAAAACTAACAAACAGAAAAAGTAATGTATTGTCGAAGGCTTTCATGGCTGGAATCACTCAGTTCTTGTGGGTTTTTTCGGGCTATATGGCCATGTTCTAGAGGCATTTCTCCTGACGTTTCGCCTGCATCTATGGCAAGCATCCTCAGAGGTGAGGTCTACTGGGGCTGGGAAAAAGGGGTTTATATATCTGTGGAATGGCCAGGGTGAGACAAAGGGCTTTTGTAAGTTGGGCTAGGTGTGAATCTTTCAACTGACCATCTTGATTAGCATACAATGGGCTGACTGTGCCTGGAGCAAACTCTTCTTGAAAGGTGATTAGATGTCCCTGCCTGTTTTTCTCTCTGCTGTTTTTGCTGTTGCAATTTTAGAATTTTTTAATACTGGTAGCCAGATTTTGTTCATTTTCATGGTTTCTTCCTTTCTGTTGAAATTGTCCACATGTTTGTGGATTTCAATGGCTTCTCTGTGTAGTCTGACATGGTGGTTGTGAGAGTGGTCCAGCATTTTTGTGTTCTCAAAATTGTGTGTTCTCAAAATTGTGTTCTCTTTCTTTCCTACTTTCTTTCTTTCCTACTTTCCTGCTTCTCTCCTTCCTTCCCTTTTCCCCTCCTTCTCTCGATACTTCTTGACTGTCCCTCCCATTTAATATTGTATTTATATCTTAGGAAGAAGGAAAGGAAGAAGGAAGGAAGGACGGACAGGAAGGAAGGAAAAGAAAGAAGGAGGGACAGGAAGAGAGGGAGGGAGGGAGGAAGGAAGGAGGGAAAGAAAGGAGGGGGGTGAAGAAAGGAGGGAGGGAAGGAAATGAAGGGGGAGGAAATGAAGAAAGGGAAAGAAGGAGGAAAGGGAGGGAGGGAGGAAAAGAAGGAAAGGAAGAAGGAAGGAGGGACAGGAAGCAAGGAAAAAGGGAGGAAGGGAAAGAAGGGAAGGAAGGAAAAAAAGAAGGAGGGACAGGAAGGGAGGGAAGGAAGGAAGGAGGAAGGAAGGCGGGAAAGAAAGGAGGGGGATGAAGAAAGGAGGGAGGGGAGGAAATGAAGGAGAAGGAAATGAAGAAAGGGAAAGAAGGAGGAAAGGGAGGGAGGTATAGAAGGAAAGGAAGAAGGAAGGAGGGAAAGAAGGAAAGGAAGGAGAAAG